>NW_028259574.1:12500-30000 GCF_056163025.1 Triticum urartu | reverse complement strand
AGCCTTCCAAAGGGGGAAGGGCCTTTACTTTCCCCCTGAGGGTAGGAAAATCATGATCGGGATAGCGGACGTAAAGCTATTGAACTTAGGTATGCTCTTTCCTTTTGTCGAAGTGGAATCGTAGAACAGAATGTGATACGATGAGATAGAATGCAATAGAAATAGAAACAAGGATAGCGAACGGGTTACCTACTCCTAAGGGTCAAAGCAAGCCCTTTAATTCAATTCTTTATTCTTACATTAAAATTCTTACATTAAAGAATGAATAAAATCTCCCCAAGTAGGATTCGAACCTACGACCAGTCAGTTAACAGCCGACCGCTCTACCACTGAGCTACTGAGGAACAAGGGGGGATTCGACCTCCTAGAGTTCAACTCCCGCTCTCAACCCATGAACAATATGAGTCCGAAGCTTCTTTCGTAACTCCCATAATTTCTTCGTAGTGGCTCCGTTCCATGCCTCATTTCATAGGGAAGCCCAAAGTGGCTCTATTTCATTCTATTTCACTTCCTAGCACTTCCTATCATTTAATATCCATCCCTTTGGTCTTATTGACATAAGAGATGTCATTTATAGTCTATCTCTTTCTATATATGGAAAGTCAAGAAATTCTCATCGAAACATCGAGAAATTGTGCATATAGAAAACTCTAAAGAAAGAAAAAAAGGAGACCCATGCCATGATTTTCAAATCTTTTCTATTTAGTAGTCTAAGTTTCTCGATGAGGATAATTAATTCGGTCGTTGTGGTCGGACTCTATTATGGATTTCTGACTACATTCTCCATAGGTCCCTCTTAGATCTTCTTTCTCCAATCTTGGATTAGGGAAGAAGGAGATATTCGCGACTACTGGCGATTTCATTATGGGGCAGCTCATGATCTTCATATCGATCTATTATCCACCTCTGTATCTATTCTTTCTTAGCTAAACAGGTGGAAGATCTATCCAATTTGGTTATATTATATCATGGACTCGAAAAACGGATCTGAATTTGACTGAAATGCACGATCTTCACAGGTATCACTTTTCACGATACCTAAAAGGTGGAATAGCGATTTTCGAACCATTTCCTATAAGAGAATGGTTTCCATTACTTTGAGAAATGGATTCTTATATCAAACTATAGCTATTGCATTAAAGAAGAAAAGAAACTAATAGAAGTCGAAGACGCGGAATGATAGTGAATAGAGAGAAAGATTCTTCTGATTTTCTTGTTTCTATCTACTAGACGCCGTAGAGAATTGAGAATTTTCATGTCTTTCAATTCTCGTACTCGTAATTGGAAAGTTATGGAAGGAGACCCATCATTTTGCAATGAAAACAACATATAAAACTCTGGACAATTTCGAAATCAGGCCAAGCGTCTTAATACATATGCAAAAAAATTCATTATTGGCCCACCATTGATTAGAAGATTTAGCTTGTATGAATCGCTATTGGTTTGATACGAATAATGACAATCGTTTCAGTATGTTAAGGATACAGATGTATCCACAATTCATTTAGAGTTACTTAATAGTCTATTTCTTATACCATATCTCTATCCCGTGAAATTCTCGAGCCAAAAGATGGATGCATATGCTGTGTTTCATTTTGCTAAATGATATCAATTAAATGGTGTATCAATTCCATAAATTGCATATAGCAATAAATAAATCAGCAAAATTCTTTCTAATATTTTAGATAGAAGAAACATTTCTTCTATCTAAAATATTAGAAAGAATGTACCCTTCTATCCAAATCCAATTTGCATCGATAAAATAAATCCAAATTCCAGTAGTAGATGAATAATTGCAAATTTGTGTGTGTACGAGATTAGAATAACTTCAAAATAACTGACATAATTTTGTATTTTTCCTGATCAGAAAAATACATGAAAAAGAAAGGAGGTAGAAAAATTTTTGGATTTATGGTTAAAGAAGAAAAAGAAGAAAACAGGGGTTCTGTTGAATTTCAAGTATTCAGTTTCACCAATAAGATACGGAGACTTGCTTCACATTTGGAATTACACAAAAAAGATTTTTCATCGGAAAGAGGTCTACGAAGACTTTTGGGAAAACGTCGACGTTTGCTGGCTTATTTGGCAAAGAAAAATAGAGTACGTTATAAGAAATTAATCGGTCAGTTGAATATTCGGGAGCAGTAATTTAATCGTTCAAATTTTTTTCTTGTTTTATTATTTTTTTAGTAGTCTTATAGTAGTCTTAGATTTTTCATTTTGATGAGCCTCGCTTTGAGGAATTCATGGAATAATCCATTTTCATGGAATAATGAATTAAGGAAGAAAGGATATGAGTCTACCGCTTACAAGAAAAGATCTCATGATAGTCAATATGGGCCCTCAACACCCATCAATGCATGGTGTTCTTCGACTGATCGTTACTCTCGATGGTGAGGATGTTATTGATTGTGAACCCATATTAGGGTATTTACACAGAGGAATGGAAAAAATCGCGGAAAACCGAACTATTATACAATACTTACCTTATGTAACAAGGATATAGAGAGATTGTAGAAAGGGGATAGGATAGTTATTTTTGCAAGAGACTTGTTGTAAATTCCTTAACTTAAGAAAGAAAAAAGAATAAAAACACAGATACATAACATAAAAAAAAGAATAAATAAGACGAGATTCGACCTCCCCCTACATATTTAATTTCCTCTCCTATACAAAAACTAGCAAGACCCACTCCATTGGTAATTCCATCAATAACACCCTTATCAAAAAACTCCGTGAGTTCGGTTAACCCTCTTATACCGAGGGTAAAGACCCTAGTATAGAAAATATCTATATAACCACGATTATATGACCAACTGTATATATTTTTTTTTACTTGATCTAAAAATTCTTTTTTAGGATTTCCTTTGTAAAAAGAGTTTATTAAATCCAAATTCTGAAAAAAAGAATAAGCGGATCCATAGAAGATATATGCTATGAATAAACCAAAGATAGCTAGACTTACAGAAGAAATTGCATTAGTAATAAATTCATATGAATTTACAAAAGAATTAGAACTTTCCTGGGTAAAGTTTATTGAGGGAGTTAACCACTTTGATAATATGGTTAACTCTGCTATTCCATTACCAATTCCTCCATTATCAAAAGAGATTCCTATGAATCCAATGAACAAAGTGAAAAGTAGTAATATAAGAAGAGGAAATAACATAGTATTTCCCGTTTCATGCGGATAGGCAAAAGTTTTTTTAGCCCCAAAAGACGTAGTAAAGGATCCTATCCTATTTCTTGTATTACCTTGAATTTTTGGTATATTTTGTGAAAAAAAAGAAACTCCACTCTTCGTTGTTGATAAAACGAAATCCCTATTCACTCCTTTGGGTATCCTTTTTCCCCATAAGGATATTGAATACAAGGAACTCTCTTTAGTGCTACTGTAATTTTGAAAATGAACACGCAAATACCCATCAAATGTAAGTAAATATATCCGAAACATATAAAAGGCAGTTAATCCTGCAGTAAAGGAGGCTATTATTCCAAAAAAGGGCGAATACAACCAACTATTACTAAGGATTTCATCTTTGGACCAGAAGCAAGCAAGAGGTGGAATACCACAAAGAGAAAGTGTACCCCATAAAAAAGTAGTTCTTGTGATTGGAATGTATTTTCTTAAACCGCCCATAAGAACCATATTTTGACTTTTATCTGGTGAATATCCAACAAGAGGTTCCATTGAATGAATAACGGATCCGGATCCCAAGAACAATAAAGCTTTTGAATAAGCATGAGTGATCAAATGGAATAAAGCAGCTTGATAAGAACCTATACCTAGAGCTAACATCATATAACCCAATTGAGACATTGTAGAATAGGCTAAGCTTCTTTTAATATCTCTCTGAGCAAGAGCTAAAGTAGCTCCTAAGAATAGTGTTATTGTACCTACTAAAGAAATAAAACTCATTATCAAAGGTAAAGATATGAAAAGAGGAAGAAGTCGAGCTAGAAGAAAAATTCCCGCAGCAACCATAGTTGCTGCGTGTATAAGAGCCGAAATAGGAGTGGGCCCTTCCATAGCATCGGGTAACCATACGTGAAGAGGGAATTGTGCGGATTTCGCAACTGCACCAAGGAATAATAAAAAAGCACACAAAGTAGTAAGTAAAGAGTTAATTCCATTATTAGGAATCCAGTTATTAGCTATTTTGAACAAATCCCTAAACTCTAAACTACCTGTTATCCAAAAAAAACCTAAAATTCCTAATAATAGACCAAAATCCCCTACACGATTAGTTACAAAAGCTTTTTGACAAGCACTCGCTGCGATTGGTCGTGTAAACCAAAAGCCTATCAATAAATAAGAACACATTCCCACGAGTTCCCAAAAAAAATAAATTTGTATCAAATTGGAGCTAGTAACCAATCCCAACATGGAAGTATTGAAAAAACTTATATAAACAAAAAATCTCAAATATCCTTCATCGTGAGACATATAACCATCACTATAAATAAGAACCAGGATTCCTACAGTAGTAATTAGTATTAACATAATAGAAGTAAGTGGGTCAATCAAGTATCCAAATTCTAAAGAAAAATCATTATTGACGGTCCAAGACCATAGATATTGATAGATCGAACTTCCATTTATTTGTTGAATAGACAGTTGAACTGAGAATACCATAGCTATACTTAAGAGTAAAACACTAGGAAAAGCCCATATGCGACGAAGATTTTTTGTTGCTGTCGGAATAAGAATAAGGCCAAATCCCATTGACATAATAACTGGAAGTGGGAGAAGAGGGATTACCCATGCATATTGATATGTATGTTCCATAAGAAAAGAAATTGCAATTTTTACTTCAATTTTTACTTCAATTTTTCTATAAAATTGTTTCCGATTCACCAAACCAATTCTTATCTCTTTCTGAAAGAATAAATAAAAAGAATAAGAAAAAATACTGAAATTCTTAATTTTTCCAAAATTTATCTCATTGAAATAATTAAAAATTAAGAATGGGTTTAGTTGGTTAAATTAAAAAAGTTAATAAAATAACTAGGTAACGAAGTTATTTTATTAACTAAATAAAGATATTTATAAAAATAAAAAAAAAAAAGTGGAATCATTTTACTTTCTATTCATAATTCATTTTTATATTTCTTTAAAACAAAGATGAAACAGCTCTCTTGTTCCATAATTAACTGATTGAGTGAATTCCAATGAAAACCTATGTTTATAAGAAATTATCGAATAGTCCTTACTTCATATAGAACTAAAATTCTAATGACTATAAATTACCTAAGTTTTAGAATGTCTTGTTTAAGAGACTCAGTATTTTTTGTTTTGATTGGAATTCCTTTCCTTTATGGAATACCATTCTGAACTTAATTAACTATTTTCATTTTCCCTTCTTTTTATCCCCCCGTCTTATCTTATATGGGGGATAGGCTTCCATACCATATATCTATATATGGAGTATACTTGATATATAAATAGATATAAATAGATTTAAATGAGAAACCCTTCTATATATTCTATATTATTAAAAAAAAAGTATAAAATATATAAAGAAAAAATGTTAAAAAATTCTTGTTGTCTTATCCGCATTAGACAAAATGAAGTAAAAAATAATTCAAAATTTAAGTATCTTTCAGTATCTAAGTATAAATACTAATAAAAAGAAGAAAGAAGGATTGATTTGCAGCAATAGATGTCTTTCACATACAACTAGAAAAAAGTAATTTCCTTTTTGAATGGCAGTTCCAAAAAAACGTACTTCAATGTCAAAAAAGCGTATTCGTAAAAATATTTGGAAGAAAAAGACTTATTTTTCCATAGTACAATCTTATTCTTTAGTAAAATCAAGATCATTTTCGAGCGGTAATGAGCATCCAAAACCAAAGGGTTTTTCTGGGCAACAAACAAATAATAAGATTTTGGAATAATATGAATTGACTTATCAAAAAAGAATTCCAATTATTTAATAATTTGGATTCTTCTTTGAATGTACTTTTATGTGTCGAATTACTCGGTACAATATTCTTAGAACAAAAAACCCCTCTTATCTTATATATACAAGAAAAAAAAAGTTTTGTTTGGTATACTGTGTGCTAAGTATTCTTTTCCTATCAATGAACTTTTCATAATTTTCCTAATAGAATCCTCATATTCTATTAGGAAAATTATGAAAAGTGGAGTATTCTTACAATAGGACTTACAACTTCCACCTATCTTCTCCAAAATCATAAGGTTAGTAAATCTTATTAATAAGAGCATAAAGACTTTCATTCTAGAAATTTTTAAAAAATCCAAAAAGCCTTTTCTATTTATCCATTTTATTTTAATTTCATCATTAAATAGAAACCCTTTTGGATTTTTTTCATTGTATTGAAAGAATTTTCAAAATGTAAAGGGGAAATTAATTAGAAAAAATTAGTTCTATAATTGCAAGTTAGAAAAAAGAAGTTCCAACTCTTTCAAGCAGTGTTTGTGTTTCTATTGGGCAAAGCAAGAGTTTATTGTAAAAAAAAAAAATGGAAACGATACTACCAAACGAAGTCTATTTTAATGAAAACTCTAATGTTCCTAAATTTTATGGACTTTCCCAATATCGACGATTCCCAAGATAATAGCTATTATTCTTTTAAGTTACCTATTATTTGAAGTTAGCCGCCATGGTGAAATTGGTAGACACGCTGCTCTTAGGAAGCAGTGCTCAAGCATCTCGGTTCGAATCCGAGTGGCGGCATTCTTGAAAAAGAATACAATAGATTAGAAATCAATTCGAAATTTACAATTTTGTAATGGGACCTTCCCCTTATGCTATTTGCAACTTTAGAACATATACTAACTCATATCTCTTTCTCAACGATTTCAATTGTGATTACGATTCATTTTATAACCTTATTAGTTCGTGAACTTGGAGGATTACGCGATTCGTCAGAAAAAGGAATGATAGTTACTTTTTTCTCTATAACAGGATTCTTAGTTTCTCGTTGGGCTTCCTCGGGACATTTTCCATTAAGTAATTTATATGAGTCATTGATCTTCCTTTCATGGGCCCTGTATATTCTTCATACCATTCCTAAAATACAGAACTCTAAAAATGATTTAAGCACAATAACTACGCCAAGTACTATTTTAACGCAAGGCTTTGCCACATCGGGTCTTTTAACTGAAATGCATCAATCCACGATACTAGTACCTGCTCTACAATCTCAGTGGTTAATGATGCATGTCAGTATGATGTTATTAAGCTATGCAACTCTTTTGTGCGGATCCTTATTATCTGCCGCTATTCTAATCATTAGATTTCGAAATAATTTCCATTTCTTTTCTAAAAAGAAAAAAAATGTTTTAAATAAAACATTTTTCTTTAGTGATATTAAATATTTTTATGCAAAAAGAAGTGCTTTAAAAAGAACCTCTGTCCCTTCATTTCCAAATTATTACAAATATCAATTAACGGAGCGTTTGGATTCTTGGAGTTATCGTGTCATTAGCCTAGGATTTACCCTTTTAACCGTAGGTATTCTTTGTGGAGCAGTATGGGCTAATGAGGCCTGGGGATCCTATTGGAATTGGGATCCTAAGGAAACTTGGGCATTTATTACTTGGACCATATTCGCAATTTATTTACATAGTAGAACAAATCCAAATTGGAAGGGTACGAATTCTGCACTTATAGCTTTGATAGGATTTCTTATAATTTGGATTTGTTATTTTGGTATAAATCTATTAGGAATAGGCTTACATAGTTATGGTTCGTTTACATTAACACCTAAATGATTACATAAAATAAAACCTTCATGAAATGAAGGTTTTTACTTTTATGTTTTATTTGAGAACCCCTTGAACGCCTTATCAAAGGGTTCTCAAAAATTCGAGATAGATCTAATTATACTTTTTTACTTATTTCTGCATTATATACTTTTTTACTTATTTCTGCATTAATAGAGCAGACGAGTAAAAAAAAGCAAACCTATTTAGGATAATAATTGGATAAGAGAGCCTCTACCCTGTCAACGGATAGGGAGAGAACAAAATCTGGATAAATACCAATTCCTATTACTGGTAAAAAGATACAGATTAAAATAAAGAGTTCTCGTGGTCCAGAATCCACAAAATTTGCGTTTGGAACATTAAATAGCTTGTATCCATAGAACATCTGGCGTAACATAGATAATAAATAAATAGGAGTTAATATCATTCCAATTGCCATTACAAAAGTAATTAGTGTTTTTGGCATTAACAGAAATTTTGGACTAGTAATTAGTCCAAAAAATACTACTAATTCTGCGACAAAACCACTCATTCCTGGTAAGGCAAGAGAAGCCATTGAAAAGCTACTAAACATGGTAAAAATTTTAGGCATTGGGATAGATATTCCCCCCAGTTCTTCGAGATAAACAAGACGCATTCTATCAGAAGCGGTTCCTGCCAAGAAAAAAAGTGTAGCACCAATAAATCCATGGGATAATATTTGTAAAATAGCTCCATTGAGTCCAATGTTGGTTATGGAACCAATTCCTATAATTATGAAACCCATGTGAGATACAGAGGAATAAGCTATTCTTTTTTTGAAATTTCGTTGACCAAGAGAAGTTGAAGCTGCATAGATTATTTGGATCGCTCCTATTATTACTAACCAGGGCGAAAATAGATAATGAGCATGAGGTAACAATTCCATGTTGATCCGAATCAATCCATATGCTCCCATCTTTAATAATATTCCCGCTAAAAGCATACATGTACTATAATGTGCTTCCCCATGGGTATCTGGTAACCACGTATGTAGGGGTATAATCGGCAATTTGACAGCATAAGCAATAAGGAAGCCAAAATATAAAAGTATTTCCAAGGTTGCAGGGTATGATTGATTAATTAATCTTTCCAAATCTAATCCTGGTTCGTTGGAACCATATAAGCCCATACCCAGAACTCCGATTAAGAAAAAAATGGAACCGCCTGCAGTATACAAAATAAACTTTGTAGCTGAATATAGACGCCTCTTCCCCCCCCACATGGATAAAAGTAAGTAAACAGGAATTAATTCTAACTCCCACATGATAAAAAAAAGTAAAAGGTCTCGCGAAGAAAATAATCCTATTTGACCACTATACATTGCGAGCATCAGGAAATAGAATAATCGCGAATTCCGTGTAATTGGCCAAGCTGCTAAAGTAGCTAAAGTAGTGATAAATCCTGTCAATAAAATAGATCCTAATGAAAGTCCATCGATTCCCAATCTCCAGTGGAAATCGAAGACATCTATCCATTTATAATCCTCCTTTAATTGGATTAAGGGATCCTCCAGTTGGAAATGATAACAGAACGCATAAGTCATTAGAAGGAATTCTAATAAACAAATAGATATAGTATACCACCTAACGACTTTGTTTCCCTTATGAGGTAAAAAGAAAATTAATGAACCTGCAAATATCGGCAAAACAACAAGTATTGTTAACCAAGGAAAATAACTCATGATAAAGTGATAAAGACAAGATACGTTTTGACCAGAAAAGCCCGTGCTCGATTATTTCGAGCACAGGCTTCTTCGGTAAAGAGGAATCAGACGATTCGAGTGAAGTTTTTTGTAACGTATCAATAAGATAGAGCCATGCTACGTGTTGTTTCAGGCCCTAAATAAACGCGGACACTTAAAAAATCTGTCGGGCAGGCAGATTCACATCTCTTACAACCCACACAATCTTCGGTTCTCGGCGCGGAAGCAATTTGCTTGGCTTTACATCCATCCCAGGGTATCATTTCTAATACATCTGTTGGACAAGCTCGTACACATTGAGTGCATCCTATACATGTATCGTAAATTTTTACGGAATGTGACATTGGATCTATAAATTTTTCTTTTCAACATAAAATTTTTCGATCTGGTAAAAATGAAATTAGTACTATAATGAGTCATATGTATTGTAGACACCAGACGAAGCAATGGTTTATCCAAACTTCAAAAAAAAAAATCTATTTTTTAATCTGTTTGTGAGAAAGCGTGAAGAGAGCCAAGAGACTTTAATTTTGGATTTCAACAATAAATAAGAAATAAGAAAGAATTTTACGAATTGTACAGACGAATTCGAATTAGCCAATAAATTGGCTATCGTCTTTTCAATATAAATTATTGCAATATTCAAATTGCAATATCAATGAATTACAAATACAAAAATTCATTTAAGTGAAAAAGAATACTATGCAATAATCTACTAAAAAAAATGGATATTCTCAAATAATACTAAGAAAATAGTATTGATTTCTATTTATTTTAATATGTGCGCCTTTGTTTAGAGGATTCTATGTCTAATTATTCAAAAGTCTAATTATTCAATAAATTAGATTGATTGATACGAGTGGATTTCCTATTACGATGGATGGAAGAAAGAATGGATAGTCCAATAGCGGCTTCAGCAGCTGCAAGGGCTATAACAAAAATTGCGAAAATATCTCCTTTTAATTGGCGACTATCAAATAGATCAGAAAATGTTACGAGATTTAGATTAATTGAATTCAGTATAAGTTCAAGACATATTAGAGCTCTAACCATGTTTCGGCTTGTGATCAATCCATAGATACCAATCGAAAATAAATAGACACTCAAAAAAAGTACATGCTCAAACATCATTAACTAACTCCTTATCAATCTCGATTCATTTCAATATGAGGGCAAGAATTGAACCGATTCAATTAATTACAATAGAACAATTACACAACAAAAGAAAAAAAAAAAAAAAAAAAAGGAGGTATTTGTTGGCAGTAGATGGATTTTACTAAATCAAAATTGTGATTCTTTAGTTATTTATTTTAGATTTGCAATTCTTATAATTTGTACTTTTTCTAAGTTTTCTTATTGCCGAGCCATAGTAATTGCACCTATTAAAGAAACTAGAAGAATTATGGAAATGAGTTCAAACGGAAGATAAAAATCGGTTGCTAAATGAATTCCAATTTGTTGAACATTATTTATGAGACCCTGTTCTACTATTTGGTTTGATCTTGTAGTCCAAAGAATTCCATACCACGACGTATCTGGGATAGTAGTCATTAGTGAAAAAACAATAGTTATACAAACGAGTGAAGTGAACCCATCTCCAATAGTCCAATAATTCTTATCTTTAGACCATTCTGAGCCATTTACGAACATTACAGCGAATATGATCAAGACATTTATGGCTCCCACATAAATAAGAAGTTGTGCGACAGCTACAAAGTAGGAATTTAATAAAAAATAGAATAAGGATATACAAACAAGAACTAATCCCAGCGAAAAGGCAGAATAAATGGGGTTGGTAAGTAATACTACTCCTAGACCCCCTAGTAGAAGAACAAATCCCCCAAATAGCATAAGAATCTCATGTATTGGTCCAGGTAAATCCATTATGGATAAAAAGAAATTAATAGTATAAAATTTTTCATGAACTGACTAAAACTAAAGGATTCAAGGAAGGAAAAAAGGATTAGGGTATTTTTTTGTGTATAAACTTATAGTTATAAATTATATTATATCACGAAAATCTAGTCTGATTTAAAATAAGAAATAATTTCCAATAAGCAGTAGTTTTTCGTTTTTCTTTATAGTTTAATTTTAAAGTTTAATAAAGAATTATTAGATTTTTATAACAGAAAGACAAAATCAAAGTTTAGTAATCAGTAATCGTTCTTGAATTCGAAGATTTTTCTTTGTTTATTTTACTTTCAGACGAATTCCTAATTGTTTGAATTGTGTAATCTCCCATTATGGAGATTGGTAACCGACTTAAAGCAATTTGATTGTAATTCAATTCATGACGATCATAGGTAGAAAGTTCATATTCTTCAGTCATTGATAAACAGCTTGTTGGACAGTACTCAACACAATTGCCACAAAATATACAAACTCCGAAATCAATACTATAATTAAGCAATTGTTTTCTTTTAATATCCTTTTCAAATCTCCAATCCACAACGGGTAAATCTATCGGACATACGCGAACACATACTTCACAAGCAATACATTTATCAAATTCAAAGTGGATTCGCCCTCGGAAACGCTCTGGTGTAATTGATTTTTCATAAGGGTAGTGAATCGTTATAGGTAAACGATTTGTGTGGGATAAGGTAGTTATGAAACTTTGACCTATGTACCTTGTAGCACGTATTGTTTGTTGACCATAACTCATGAACCCAGTTACCATAGGGAACATATTCATTCTAAATATCTATGAAAAAGATATGTTTCTTTCTCTTGTTTGAGAGAGCTTTTGTGTTGAAAATATTCTTACTATTATTGTATTATCTTATTTATAGTGAAACAAGTTGAGAAGAGGTTGTTAATAAGAGATTGCCCAGGGAAATAGGTAAAAGAAATTTCCATCCAAGATTTAATAACTGATCCATTCTCATCCTCGGTAAAGTCCATCTTATTGTGATAGAAATGAAGAGAAATAAATAAGCTTTAGTTAATGTAATAAATATACCCATTGTCATTTCCAAAATTCCAACTGCTTTATTCATTTGGAAAAAATCAAAAAAGGATATATAGGGAATAGATAAATTCCACCCGCCCAAGTAGAGAACTGTTACAAATAAAGAAGAAACTAATAAATTTAGGTAAGAAACAAGATAAAATAAACCATATTTGATACCGGAATATTCAGTTTGGTAACCTGCTACTAATTCTTCCTCCGCTTCTGGTAAATCAAAGGGTAATCTTTCACATTCTGCCAAAGAAGAAATTAAAAAAACCAGAAAACCTATAGGCTGACGCCAAATATTCCATCCAAAAAAACCGTATTTTGACTGTGCTTCAACTATATCAACTGTACTTGAACTGTTAGATAATCATAGTCGGTGATAACATCACAGTTCCCACCGCTATTTCAAAACCGTACATGAAACCTTAGCTTCATACGGCTTCTCTATGATCAGAAAAAGGAAAGGACTGTTTTGTTCCTAGCCCCGGGGGCGTAGATAGAATTAGATAAAATAAAATAGATTTGAAAGTCCTAAATTAGACCAAAGGAATTCCGTCTGCTAGAATAAGAAAAAGCGCTTCCGAATTGATCTCATCCTTTATAATATAATGAAAATTTTTCTTTGTTCAGTAATAACTTAATCTTGGAATAAAACACTTGTTACTTGTTATAGGAATTCAATTAATAAATGGAAAGAGTTGGGTATTAGTTCATGAGCAATTCTGCATGAATATGGATAGAGGAAGGAAATAATGAAAATTTTTTCTAGTGCACTCCATATCTTTTTTACTATTCTTCTTTCCCCAGGGAGGGGGTATTTAAAAAGAAAAAATGGATAAAGGGTTAATTCGTTCTTGATAGCCATTTCCTTAACAAGTGAATGGGAACATACTCTGGATCGGAATCCGAAGAAAGTACTACTTGATAATTTCTACAAATTGCAAGTCCTTATTATGATTCCTTTTATGGGCAAAAATCTCTAATGTTTTAGATTTTCCATTACTAATCCTTTATGTACTTTAGTGTTCCTAACCCTTCACTAACTTTTGGTGGATTCTTCTTATGGATTATTAAGTTATAGTAATAACTAGGAGTATTCTAGTAATGGAATTCCATATCGTGAATCCTTTATTCTTGGCCGCTTCAAGATATGATGACTAATTAAAAAATATCAACCTTGGGATAAAGAGTTTACACTGCTTATGTTTACTTCCACTTTTTTCTTGTACGTAGGAAATGAGATTTTTTCTTTTTACTACAAATTTATAAGCTGTTTTGTTTCACTCATATAGCTATCTAGTTTAACTTACCAACCCAAATACTAAATAAGAAAAGGAATATAAATAGTTAATGGATTTTATAGGAAAAAGATCTATTTTAACGAATCACACGTAGAGATATTGCTAGCACACAAAAAGTTAATGGTATTTCATAACTAATGGATTGAGCAGCAGCTCGTAGACCGCCTGAAAAAGAATATTTATTATTTGAGCTATATCCTGCCATAAGAAGACCAATAGGAGCTATACTTGAAATGGCAATCCATAAAAAAACACCAATACTAAGATCGGCTAAAACAAAATGATATCCCAAAGGGATAACTAAAAAACTTAATAAAACTGATATGACTGCTATAGAGGGTCCAATGCTAAATAAAGAAATATCTCCTCGGGATGGCAGAATATCTTCTTTAAAAAGTAGCTTAGTCCCATCTGCTATAGCTTGAAGCAGGCCCAGGGGGCCAGCATATTCAGGACCAATACGTTGTTGTATCGACGCAGATATTTCTCTTTCTAACCACACAATTACGAGTACCTCTATTGTTATTCCCAAAAGGAGGGTCAAAATGGGTAGAATCGATATCAGTCCATAGACTTCTTTTAATAATTCCAATTTCGAAAAAGAATTGATAGTTTCTACCTCTACCCTATCTATTATCATTTCAACGATCAACTTCCCCCATAATGATATCTATACTACCTAATATCGTCATGATATCAGCCAATTTCATTTTTTTAACTAGCTGAGGAAGAATTTGCAAATTAATAAACCCGGGTGGACGGATTTTCCATCTCCAGGGGAAAAGGCTATCATCTCCTACTAGATAAATCCCTAATTCACCTTTTGGGGCTTCTACTCTTACATAAAGCTCTTGTCTTGACAATTCAAAATTGGGCGAAGGTTTTTTACCAAGAAATTTATACTCAAAATCATTCCATTCAGAATTATTTTCTTTCTTAAAGCGTCGGACTTCTAAATTTTCATAAGGTCCTCCAGGAATTTTTTCTACAGCTTGTTGAATTATTTTGATGGATTCCCTCATTTCACCAATTCGTACTAAATAGCGAGCTAACGAATCCCCTTCTTTTTGCCATTGGACTTTCCAATCAAATTGGTTGTAAGACTCATAAGGATCTACTTTACGAAGATCCCATTGTATTCCAGAAGCTCGTAACATCGGTCCCGATAAGCCCCAATTTACTGCTTCTTCTCCGCTAATAAAACCTACTCCTTCAACTCGCTCTAAAAAAATTGGATTCTGTGTAATAAGTTGTTGATATTCAACAACTCCGCGTAAAAAATAATCACAGAAATCTAAACATTTATCGATCCATCCATAAGGTAGATCGGCGGCTACTCCTCCGATGCGAAAGTAATTGTGCATCATTCGCATACCTGTAGCAGCTTCAAATAGATCATAATATTAATTCTCTCTCTCTAAAAATATAGAAAAAAGGAGTCTGTGCGCCGAGATCCGCCATAAAAGGTCCAAGCCATAGCAAGTGAGAAGCTATCCGGCTTAATTCTAACATAATTACCCTAATATAGCTGGCTCTTTGTGGTATTTGAATATTCTCCAAGAATTCTGGTGCATTTACTGTTATTGCTTCTGTAAACATAGTAGCTAAATAATCCCACCTTGTTACATAAGGTAAGTATTGTATAATAGTTCGGTTTTCCGCGATTTTTTCCATTCCTCTGTGTAAATACCCTAATATGGGTTCACAATCAATAACATCCTCACCATCGAGAGTAACGATCAGTCGAAGAACACCATGCATTGATGGGTGTTGAGGGCCCATATTGACTATCATGAGATCTTTTCTTGTAAGCGGTAGACTCATATCCTTTCTTCCTTAATTCATTATTCCATGAAAATGGATTATTCCATGAATTCCTCAAAGCGAGGCTCATCAAAATGAAAAATCTAAGACTACTATAAGACTACTAAAAAAATAATAAAACAAGAAAAAAATTTGAACGATTAAATTACTGCTCCCGAATATTCAACTGACCGATTAATTTCTTATAACGTACTCTATTTTTCTTTGCCAAATAAGCCAGCAAACGTCGACGTTTTCCCAAAAGTCTTCGTAGACCTCTTTCCGATGAAAAATCTTTTTTGTGTAATTCCAAATGTGAAGCAAGTCTCCGTATCTTATTGGTGAAACTGAATACTTGAAATTCAACAGAACCCCTGTTTTCTTCTTTTTCTTCTTTAACCATAAATCCAAAAATTTTTCTACCTCCTTTCTTTTTCATGTATTTTTCTGATCAGGAAAAATACAAAATTATGTCAGTTATTTTGAAGTTATTCTAATCTCGTACACACACAAATTTGCAATTATTCATCTACTACTGGAATTTGGATTTATTTTATCGATGCAAATTGGATTTGGATAGAAGGGTACATTCTTTCTAATATTTTAGATAGAAGAAATGTTTCTTCTATCTAAAATATTAGAAAGAATTTTGCTGATTTATTTATTGCTATATGCAATTTATGGAATTGATACACCATTTAATTGATATCATTTAGCAAAATGAAACACAGCATATGCATCCATCTTTTGGCTCGAGAATTTCACGGGATAGAGATATGGTATAAGAAATAGACTATTAAGTAACTCTAAATGAATTGTGGATACATCTGTATCCTTAACATACTGAAACGATTGTCATTATTCGTATCAAACCAATAGCGATTCATACAAGCTAAATCTTCTAATCAATGGTGGGCCAATAATGAATTTTTTTGCATATGTATTAAGACGCTTGGCCTGATTTCGAAATTGTCCAGAGTTTTATATGTTGTTTTCATTGCAAAATGATGGGTCTCCTTCCATAACTTTCCAATTACGAGTACGAGAATTGAAAGACATGAAAATTCTCAATTCTCTACGGCGTCTAGTAGATAGAAACAAGAAAATCAGAAGAATCTTTCTCTCTATTCACTATCATTCCGCGTCTTCGACTTCTATTAGTTTCTTTTCTTCTTTAATGCAATAGCTATAGTTTGATATAAGAATCCATTTCTCAAAGTAATGGAAACCATTCTCTTATAGGAAATGGTTCGAAAATCGCTATTCCACCTTTTAGGTATCGTGAAAAGTGATACCTGTGAAGATCGTGCATTTCAGTCAAATTCAGATCCGTTTTTCGAGTCCATGATATAATATAACCAAATTGGATAGATCTTCCACCTGTTTAGCTAAGAAAGAATAGATACAGAGGTGGATAATAGATCGATATGAAGATCATGAGCTGCCCCATAATGAAATCGCCAGTAGTCGCGAATATCTCCTTCTTCCCTAATCCAAGATTGGAGAAAGAAGATCTAAGAGGGACCTATGGAGAATGTAGTCAGAAATCCATAATAGAGTCCGACCACAACGACCGAATTAATTATCCTCATCGAGAAACTTAGACTACTAAATAGAAAAGATTTGAAAATCATGGCATGGGTCTCCTTTTTTTCTTTCTTTAGAGTTTTCTATATGCACAATTTCTCGATGTTTCGATGAGAATTTCTTGACTTTCCATATATAGAAAGAGATAGACTATAAATGACATCTCTTATGTCAATAAGACCAAAGGGATGGATATTAAATGATAGGAAGTGCTAGGAAGTGAAATAGAATGAAATAGAGCCACTTTGGGCTTCCCTATGAAATGAGGCATGGAACGGAGCCACTACGAAGAAATTATGGGAGTTACGAAAGAAGCTTCGGACTCATATTGTTCATGGGTTGAGAGCGGGAGTTGAACTCTAGGAGGTCGAATCCCCCCTTGTTCCTCAGTA
>NW_028259573.1:0-32795 GCF_056163025.1 Triticum urartu | reverse complement strand
TCTATCTAAATTCATCTAATCTACTTACTTCGTTCCCTAATTTCATTCAAGAGATCCTGAGGAAAAGAATTGGGTTTCCACCGAGCTGAAACAATATGCGGATGGTTCTAGTAAACCAAAACTATCGTTTTTTAGCTATTTGGCTTCCTTATTCCTTATTTTAAGAAGATTTAGTTACGATTGGAAATCAACTTTTTTGTATCTTCATCCATAGATCCTTTACTCATATTTTCAAAATTGGAATACTTAATCCAATGCAAAATTATGCTTCGCGACTCTGTACTCATAATCCTATTTTTATTTTGGATGCAATTTAAATTAGTCTTTGGATACAAATCGCCAGAATGTATATTCTTCCTCAATATGCTATTGAGAGGAAAAGGATTTAATCCTTTATAAGAACTAAAGTTTTCATCGGAATATAAAAATAAAAAACTTAAGGATGCCTTAAGTATATCATTTCAAATTCAGTTATTAATAGAACGAATCACACTTTTACCACTAAACTATACCCGCTACATTGTAGATTATGGTATAAATGGTACCCTTTGTCAAGGATAGCCATTTGACAAGAAGGCTAATTCCCCCTTATTGAATCAGATGGAGAAGGTTCATGACACTGAGCCGTTGGTACTTCTACTTCGATCGCTCGCCTTTACTTTAGGATTTAGATAGCCCCTCTGGTCTGTAAAAAAAATCTTTTCTTACCATGCTAATAGCGCCTGAACCAAATGTATTTATTTTGATTAGGATCCTATTCTACGGTTACGACTACAATAATAATTATTTACTTTGCAAGGACGTAAGTGTGTCAGACTGCTAAATTGTTTTATTATTCCTACAATATAAACTAGGGGATATAGGGGGTAACACTGTCCCTATAAATTCCTTTTTTCCTTTTCTTTTTTGTCCAGAATTGAACAAAAAAGAAATTATGGAAGATGTTTTCTTCCCCCATTAAGTCCGAGCCATAGAGTAAGAGTGAGATGAGTTTTCCAAATTCATCATAGACTTTCCCTATGGCTTGATAGAAGTAAGCAGCAAAGAGTCGTAACTTAAAGAAAAAAACGGACAGGGCCGACAGATTTACCTGATGTAAAGAAGATCCTAAAAGTCTCTGATTAGTCGACTCTCTCCATTTAACACTTTCCTCTCTCTCCTTTTTTCCACTGACTCAATTCTAGTTTATTAGATTCTTGTTTAAAAGAATGCAAAAAGTTCAATAGAACTAAGAACACATAAAAAATAGCATAGAGGATCAAGGCCATTACCAAAAGTTCCTCCCAAGGATCCTATATCCTATTGGGTATCTGTTCCCCGCCTTTTCCCGCTAGGATCGGAAATCTTATATTTTCCATATCCATATACCGTTGAATCCTTGGGGTTCCAGAATCCGCCTATTTTACTAGTCTTCGGAAACGGAAAACCCTGAACCAAGAAGAGTTGGATATGTTATGTAGGGTATGTTTTTTTTTATTAATTTTATTTTGAGCTCTCAAGATATCGATATATACATATACAATCTCTACATAATGTCTCTCTCTCTATCTCTATATATTATATATATAATATGTACATTATGCAGTAGACCCATAATGGGAAATCCAAGTGGCTAATTTTTGAATTAAATAAAAAGCCCTTTTAACTCAGTGGTAGAGTAATGCCATGGTAAGGCATAAGTCATCGGTTCAAATCCGATAAAGGGCTTTTTAAATTAGTGGTAGAGTAATCTCGTGCTAAGACGTAAGTCGTTGGTTCGAATCTGATAGAGTACTTTTCTACTAAATTGATTCACTTTTTTTCTTTGTTTTTGAAACTTTCTCTATATTTTTAGAGAATTTTATGACTTAGTGCGGGATGGATGCATTTTTGGTATGAACACTAAATGAAGCACGGAGAATTAATCTATAACGATCAACTAAAAAAAATCCTAGATGAAAACATAACAGAAAAGTTGGAAAAACTCTTTGCTTTGGATCTATTTATACTTTTCGAGTATATTGACAATTCCAAAAAACTGCTCATACTATGATTATAGTATAATCACGAGCGGTTGTATATGGCCCTATCGTCTAGTGATGCCCCTATCGTCTAGTGGTTCAGGACATCTCTCTTTCAAGGAGGCAGCGGGGATTCGACTTCCCCTGGGGGTAGGGAGTATTATGAAAGGAGGTTAATCATAGATTAGCAAAAACCCTAGAATAAATTCTTCCTGGGTCGATGCCCGAGTGGTTAATGGGGACGGACTGTAAATTCGTTGACAATGTCTACGCTGGTTCAAATCCAGCTCGGCCCAAACCAAAAATCTAGGGCTTCGTGAGTATGAACTAAATCCTTTTGTTTTTCTTCCATAAAATAAAATGTCTGATCTATAGAAATAAAAGATAAAGAAAAAAGGGAAATTTTTTTTTCTAATCCATATCTCTCTCATTCCTTTCTTACAAACAAAAGAGTTTTTCTTATTGAAGGCTGGATTATTATCCATTTTTAGTGATAAAAAATCACGACATACTAGTTATGTCACTCTCACTATACCCACGTATAATATAATATGTGGGTATGTAGTATATGATTCGTCTATTTCTTAGAGTACGAAAGACGAATCGAATCTTCTTATGGTTCTATTTAAGAATGGGTATGCCATACACCCCGCGGGGATTGTAGTTCAATTGGTCAGAGCACCGCCCTGTCAAGGCGGAAGCTGCGGGTTCGAGCCCCGTCAGTCCCGAACTAGGGTTCAATGAATGGAGAAATTGATATTTCCTTTTTCCATGAAAAAAAGGGGCAGGGAGCAAGATCAAATACCCACAGGGCACCCTTACTTCACTTTTTTATTTTGCATCTCTCATTAAAGAGGGAGGGAGGGCATATAGGAATTTTTTTTTCACTACTCCCAATCGATAAAGAAAGACACACATACGATATGTGGATTAGTAGAATTTAGGATATTATATTACTCTATCTTTCTTTATGATGATACCATCCTCATCTTAATTTCCTATTCCACTCTTATGGAATAGAGTACCGGTATTTTACCGGAATCCATACATAAATCGTATTCCCTTTTTATTTCAGACCTCTTTTCCCCATCTCACTTCTACTGCTTATTTGGATGTCTATGTGACCCATAGAAAGTGAAAGTTGGTCATATAATACATACATAATTGTATGTATAACTATAAGAAAAAGGAAGGGAAATTGTATAAGATTAAGAAAGTATAAGATTAAGAAAGCTCGTGGGTTAGAGATATAGAAAAGAAAAAGTAGAAAAGGATTAAAAAAGAGGGAATTCCTAATCCAATCAAAAAACCCATTTTGGTCTTAGTGTGGATAGAGGATCTTCCTATGTTATACTATATAACTCTCATCCGTGAAATATAACTCTCATCCATGAATTGATTTGATAGATCCGATATTCATAATATTGAATTGATTCAGTATTATCAGAATGCAAGCCCTACCCTTGAATTTACAAGATACCCCTTTTTCCTCTCCATGGGATTACATCCCGAGTTATTGTGAAAATAAAAAATAAAGAGGTTATGGAAGTCAATATTCTCGCATTTATTGCTACTGCACTGTTCATTCTAGTTCCTACTTCTTTTTTACTTATTATTTATGTAAAAACAGTCAGCCAAAATAATTAATTGGAATTCCAATTAATCATTGAAGAAATTAAAAAGGGATTAAATAAAAAAAATCCAAGTCTTAAATGAAAGGATCTGGTTGGAATCTTAAAGTGTGGTAGAAAGAACTACATATAGTTTTTTCTACGACACTTTAGATTCTTTCTATTATATTATCTTTGAATCTACATAGAATAGATTAGTAGATTGAAATAGTTAAGTAGTCTAATTCAATTTCTTTTTTCATTGCATCCACTTAATTTCAATCAGGTCAAAATAAAAAAATCTAAGACAATTCTTGACCAAAGAATCCATGGAAGGAAAGAAAAATAATATGAAGAATAGACTATAGTAAAAAGTAAAAGGAAATGGAAAATGTGTGATATGCCGTGAATAGTTCCGTGGAAGAAAGTCTAATTTTCTTATGTATAGAACTTTTTTTAACCATTCGTCATTTCTAGTAGAAATTCTGAATTGGTATAATGGCTCTTTCTTACATTACAACTTACAATACAAGAGTTTCTTACAGGAGTGAAACAAAACTAAAGAAAAAGATTAAAGAATAACGTTTGACAAAATGATTAATGCAAAATGATCCATTAAAGAAAAGAATTGATACAACAATTTGATTACTTAATCAATTAGTAGTATCCCTAGAGTCCACTCCTTCCCCATACTACTAGTGAAAGAGAAAATGTAAAGACTACCATTAAAGCAGCCCAAGCGAGACTTACTATATCCATCTAAATTATGTCTCCTATTTCTATGAAGGGATTATTCTACTATTGATCAATAATCATAGTGGAATCAAGGGTACAGAGTCAAAAAGGGATTCCGCCCTAAGGCCATGGATCAATCAGTTCAAGGAATTTACTCCTAACAAATTCTTATAGGAATTCTGGTAGAATTAGAGAGCATTAAAAATACGAGATACTATAGCCCTTTTTTCCTTAAAAAAGAAAGAGTACGGGAATGATGTCCTGAATAGAAGAAGCGGGAATAGGAAGATTTTTTATTCCTTTTGTTACTCTTTTTTTTTTTTTTAAGCAAAGGACGCCCGAATATACCATAAAATTATCGATAGATAAATATTTATTGGATACCTACCTTACCTAATGTTTATTTTTGACCTAAACCCTGCAGCCTTGCTTTGTATCATTCTATGAAAGAATGAAGAGATTTTATCCATAATACAACTCCTAAATTGATTTTTGATCGACCTATTTAATCTGATTCTCGTTAGAATTAAGTAGTCCTTACTTTAGTGTATGTAGGTAACATAAGATGTACGATAAAAAAATGTATAATAATTAGTAAGTCTTGATATTCTTTCGTGGAGTCCCTTCTTGAATCTTAGATTGAAAAAAAAAAAGAATGCCCCTTAGGGACCTTTCTTTGGATACCAAGATTTCTGACATCTTATCCTCGTATTTTAAAATTATCAAATCGAATCTCAATTAAGAACCAATTCAAATTCATATAATAAAAGAATAAGGAAACACTACCTCACCCCTATTGATAACCATTTTGGCCACTACCGTCAAAACAAACCCTAACCCTAGTTTGAGGATAGAACTATGGTATGGTTTCTCTAAACCCAGTATCGGCAGGCCCAGTTACTCTCTTGCCCGAACTTATGCGAAGTAAAAATTTATCGAATTCGATCAGCACTATAAAAAAAACCTAAGTATTTTATTGATCAGGCGGCACCCAGATTTGAACTGGGGATAAAGGATTTGCAGTCCCCTGCCTTACCGCTTGGCCATGCCGCCAAAAAATCCGATCAAAAATCTAGAAAACAGCAAGTATTCATCCACGTTTTCTTACGAAAAGCCCCTTTTATTTTGAATATAATTCTACTTACTTTTTTCCAATCTTTTTCAAAAAATCTATTCCTGCTTTTTTTGATCCAGTTTCTATTATTCTCCTCGATAGATTCTATCTTAAAACATACATTGTTAACACAATAAAACTTCCCATTTCTTTCTATTGAGATGAAAAAGAAGAAAAAGTGGATTTCTATTCACAGGCTGCAAAATTCAGAATAAATTGGAACCGTTAACTAGAATTCTCTTTTTTTTATTGCAGTAGTGAACTACTCTTAAATCGGTATTATCTCCCCCCCCTTCAATGGCATAATAAAATATTATGGCTTTATGCTTAATCCGTGTATAGGTAAACTTTAGGTCCGAACAGCATTATTATCCAAAGATCCCCTTTATGTACATATCTCTATGGGGAATCATGCTTTAATTTTTCAAAGTATTAAATTAAATATCTTGAATAAAAAAAGGAAATTTGCTCTGATATAGAGTATAACCTGACTATCTTGGCGTACCCAAGTGAAATTACGATAAAAGAAAAGCATGGATATGGGGAGAGGTGGATAACTAGATTGGCATGTACTTAAAAAAGGGACTTACTTTATTTTAGAATTCCACAATGAAATACTGAATTTTCTAGCAATTATACTACTCCGATCCGAAATAAAAAAGAACCCTCAAATTATTTTGAGAAATTAAAGTAAGCACGCTATTCTAAATCGAAGTAAAGTCAAACTTTCTAGTATATTATATTACGGCTTTATTACATTCATAGAAAGGAGATAAAATGAGAAATCTTTGCCATCCAATCTGATTAGAATATCATAACATAAAGTATAAGTGGCAGAATTTTTTTTGTAGGAATGTTTTATCAATTCATTTTCATTTCATTTGTACCCCTGGCAAACTCGAACTTTCGTCCAAATGGTCTCTATTCATATGTATGAAATACATATATGAAATACGTATGTGGAGTTCCCTAGAATTTCATGTGATTCAGTAAACAGAATATAGATTCCATGATTGCTAGATCGATCCATAGGGATTGATGAAGAGTGAGCTGATAATGGAATTTTTCTTTGATAAACAGGAAACTTAAGATTAAGATGCTCCGGAATGGAAACGAGGGAATGTCCACAATACCCGGATTTAGTCAGATCCAATTCGAGGGATTTTGTAGGTTCATTAATCAAGCCTTGGCAGAAGAACTTGACAAGTTTCCAACAATTAAAGATCCAGATCACGAAATTGCATTTCAATTATTTGCGAAAGGATATCAACTGCTAGAACCCTCGATAAAAGAAAGAGATGCTGTGTATGAATCACTCACCTATTCTTCCGAATTATATGTATCTGCGAGATTAATTTTTGGTTTCGATGTGCAAAAGCAAACCATTTCTATCGGAAACATTCCTATAATGAATTCCTTAGGAACCTTTATTATAAATGGAATATACCGAATTGTGATCAATCAAATATTGCTAAGTCCTGGTATTTACTACCGCTCGGAATTAGATCATAAGGGAATTTCTATCTACACTGGCACTATAATATCAGATTGGGGGGGGAGATCGGAATTAGCAATTGATAAAAAAGAAAGGATATGGGCTCGCGTGAGTAGAAAACAAAAGATATCTATTCTAGTTCTATCATCAGCTATGGGTTCGAATCTAAGAGAAATTCTGGATAATGTTTCCTACCCTGAAATTTTCTTGTCTTTCCCGAATGCTAAAGAGAAGAAGAGGATTGAGTCAAAAGAAAAAGCTATTTTGGAGTTTTATCAACAATTTGCTTGTGTAGGTGGGGACCTGGTATTTTCGGAGTCCTTATGCGAGGAATTACAAAAGAAATTTTTTCAACAAAAATGTGAATTAGGAAGGATTGGTCGACGAAATATGAATCGGAGACTTAATCTTGATATTCCTCAGAACAATACATTCTTGTTACCACGAGATGTATTGGCCGCTACGGATCATTTGATTGGAATGAAATTTGGAACGGGTATACTTGACGATGACGATATGAATCACTTGAAAAATAAACGTATTCGTTCGGTTGCGGATCTGTTACAAGATCAATTCGGATTGGCTCTTGGTCGTTTACAACATGCAGTTCAAAAAACTATTCGTAGAGTATTCATACGTCAATCGAAACCGACTCCCCAAACTTTGGTAACTCCAACTTCAACTTCAATTTTATTAATAACTACTTATGAGACCTTTTTTGGCACATACCCGTTATCTCAAGTTTTTGATCAAACGAATCCATTGACACAAACTGTTCATGGGCGAAAAGTGAGTTGTTTAGGTCCTGGAGGGTTGACGGGGAGAACCGCAAGTTTTCGGAGCCGAGATATTCATCCGAGTCACTATGGGCGTATTTGTCCAATTGACACGTCTGAAGGAATCAATGTTGGACTTACTGGATCCTTAACAATTCATGCGAGAATTGATCACTTGTGGGGATCCATAGAGAGTCCGTTTTATGAAATATCTGCTGAGAAAGCAAAAGAAAAAAAAGAGAGACAGGTGGTTTATCTATCACCAAATAGAGATGAATATTATATGATAGCAGCAGGAAATTCTTTGTCCTTGAATCAAGGTATTCAGGAAGAACAGGTTGTTCCGGCTAGATACCGTCAAGAATTCTTGACTATTGCATGGGAACAGATTCATGTTAGAAGTATTTTTCCTTTCCAATATTTTTCTATTGGGGGTTCTCTCATTCCTTTTATTGAGCACAATGATGCGAATCGGGCTTTAATGAGTTCTAATATGCAGCGCCAAGCAGTTCCGCTTTCTCGGTCCGAGAAATGCATTGTTGGAACTGGATTGGAACGCCAAACAGCTCTAGATTCGAGGGTTTCCATTATAGCCGAACGCGAGGGAAAGATCATTTCTACTGATAGTCATAAGATACTTTTATCAAGTAGTGGGAAGACTATAAGTATTCCTTTAGTTAACCACCGTCGCTCTAACAAAAATACTTGTATGCACCAAAAACCCCGGGTTCCACGGGGTAAATCCATTAAAAAAGGACAAATTTTAGCAGAAGGAGCTGCTACAATTGGGGGCGAACTTGCTTTAGGAAAAAACGTATTAGTAGCTTATATGCCATGGGAAGGTTACAATTTTGAAGACGCAGTACTAATTAGCGAACGTTTGGTATATGAAGATATTTATACCTCTTTTCACATCCGGAAATATGAAATTCAGACGGATACGACAAGCCAGGGCTCCGCTGAAAAAATCACTAAAGAAATACCACATCTAGAAGAACATTTACTCCGCAATTTGGACAGAAATGGAGTTGTTAGGTTGGGATCCTGGGTAGAAACTGGTGATATTTTAGTAGGTAAATTAACGCCTCAGATAGCGAGCGAATCATCTTATATCGCGGAAGCTGGATTATTACGGGCCATATTTGGCCTTGAGGTTTCCACTTCAAAAGAAACTTCTCTGAAATTACCTATAGGTGGAAGAGGGCGCGTTATCGATGTGAAATGGATCCAAAGGGACCCGCTCGACATAATGGTTCGTGTATATATTTTACAGAAACGTGAAATCAAAGTTGGGGATAAAGTAGCCGGAAGACATGGGAATAAAGGGATCATTTCCAAAATTTTGCCTAGGCAAGATATGCCCTATTTGCAAGATGGAACACCCGTTGATATGGTCTTCAATCCCTTAGGAGTACCCTCCCGAATGAATGTGGGACAAATATTTGAAAGCTCGCTCGGATTAGCGGGGGATCTGCTAAAGAAACATTATAGAATAGCACCCTTTGATGAGAGATATGAGCAAGAGGCTTCAAGAAAACTTGTGTTTTCAGAATTATATGAAGCCAGTAAAGAAACAAAAAATCCATGGGTATTTGAACCCGAGTACCCGGGAAAAAGCAGAATATTTGATGGAAGAACAGGCGACCCCTTTGAGCAACCTGTTCTAATAGGGAAGTCCTATATCTTAAAATTAATTCATCAAGTTGATGAGAAAATTCATGGGCGTTCTACTGGGCCCTACTCACTTGTTACACAACAACCGGTTAGAGGAAGAGCCAAGCAAGGGGGACAACGAGTAGGAGAAATGGAAGTTTGGGCTTTAGAAGGATTTGGTGTTGCTCATATTTTACAAGAGATACTTACTTATAAATCTGACCATCTTATAGCTCGCCAAGAAATACTTAATGCTACGATCTGGGGAAAAAGAATACCTAATCATGAGGATCCTCCAGAATCTTTTCGAGTGCTCGTTCGAGAACTACGATCTTTGGCTCTAGAACTGAATCATTTCCTTGTATCTGAAAAGAACTTCCAGGTTAATAGGGAGGAAGTTTGATCGGAATAAATATAAATTCTTTTCTTATTTCTATTTTATGATTGACCAATATAAACATCAACAACTTCAAATTGGACTCGTTTCCCCTCAACAAATAAAGGCTTGGGCTAACAAAAACCTACCTAATGGAGAAGTCGTTGGCGAAGTCACAAGGCCCTCTACTTTTCATTATAAAACCGATAAACCAGAAAAAGATGGATTGTTTTGCGAAAGAATCTTTGGACCCATAAAAAGCGGGATTTGCGCTTGTGGCAATTCTCGAGCGAGCGGAGCTGAAAACGAAGACGAAAGATTTTGCCAAAAATGCGGGGTCGAATTTGTGGATTCTCGGATACGAAGATATCAAATGGGATACATCAAACTCGCATGTCCCGTGACTCATGTGTGGTATTTGAAAGGTCTTCCTAGTTATATCGCGAATCTTTTAGATAAACCTCTTAAGAAGTTGGAGGGCCTAGTATACGGCGATTTCTCTTTTGCTAGGCCCAGCACTAAAAAACCCACTTTTTTACGATTACGAGGTTTATTCGAAGAGGAAATTGCATCCTGTAACCACAGCATTTCTCCCTTTTTTTCTACCCCAGGCTTTGCAACATTTCGAAATCGGGAAATTGCGACAGGAGCAGGTGCTATTAGAGAACAATTAGCAGATTTGGATTTGCGAATTATTATAGAGAATTCTTTGGTCGAATGGAAGGAATTAGAAGACGAGGGGTATAGTGGAGATGAGTGGGAAGATAGAAAAAGACGAATAAGAAAAGTTTTTTTGATTAGACGCATGCAATTGGCGAAACATTTTATTCAAACAAATGTAGAACCAGAATGGATGGTTTTGTGCTTATTACCGGTTCTTCCTCCCGAATTGAGACCTATTGTTTATAGGTCTGGAGATAAAGTAGTGACTTCAGACATTAATGAACTTTATAAGAGAGTTATCCGTCGGAACAACAATCTTGCCTATCTATTAAAAAGAAGTGAATTAGCGCCAGCAGATTTAGTAATGTGCCAGGAAAAATTGGTACAAGAAGCCGTGGATACACTTCTTGATAGTGGGTCCCGCGGGCAACCGACGAGGGATGGTCACAATAAAGTATACAAATCACTTTCAGATGTAATTGAAGGTAAAGAGGGAAGGTTTCGCGAGACTCTGCTTGGGAAACGGGTCGATTACTCGGGGCGTTCTGTCATTGTTGTGGGTCCTTCGCTTTCATTACATCAATGTGGATTACCTCTAGAGATAGCAATAAAGCTTTTTCAGCTATTTGTAATTCGCGATTTAATCACGAAACGCGCCACTTCTAATGTAAGGATTGCTAAAAGGAAAATTTGGGAAAAAGAACCCATTGTATGGGAAATACTTCAAGAAGTTATGCGGGGACATCCTGTACTGTTAAATAGAGCACCTACCCTGCATAGATTAGGCATACAGGCCTTTCAACCCACTTTAGTAGAGGGGCGTACTATTTCTTTACACCCATTAGTGTGTAAGGGTTTCAATGCGGACTTTGATGGAGATCAAATGGCTGTTCATCTACCTTTATCCTTGGAAGCTCAGGCAGAAGCCCGTTTACTTATGTTTTCTCATATGAATCTCTTATCTCCCGCTATTGGGGATCCTATTTGCGTACCAACCCAAGACATGCTTATCGGGCTTTATGTATTAACGATTGGAAAGCGTCGAGGTATTTGTGCAAATAGATATAATAGTTGCAGAAACTACCCAAATCTAAAAGTAAATTACAATAATAATAATAATTTTAAATATAGGAAAGATAAAGAACCCCATTTTTCTAGTTCTTATGATGCACTGGGAGCTTATAGACAAAAACTAATCAGTTTAGATAGTCCCTTGTGGCTACGATGGAACCTGGATCAACGCGTCATTGGGTCAAGAGAAGTTCCGATTGAAGTTCAATATGAATCTTTGGGGACTTATCATGAGATTTATGCCCACTATCTAATAATGGGAAATAGAAAAAAAGAAATTCGTTCGATATACATTCGAACCACTCTTGGTCATATTTCTTTTTATAGAGAAATAGAGGAAGCCATACAAGGATTTAGTCAGGCCTATTCATACACTACCTAAACAAGAAAGTTAGATTCGGCGATGCCCCTCCCCTTTCGGGGGGCATTCCGATTTCCCTAGTATCATCATTATTTGCCACGCGAATCCAGATTGAGATTGAGGCAATTAAGTTAATTAAATTTTCGAATCACTGACTCAGGCCCATTGTCGAATCCTACTCAGCAATTGTCGAATCCTACTCAGCCGAAAAGGGGGTACTTATGTATGGCGGAACGGGCCAATCTGGTCTTTCATAATAAAGAGATAGACGGAACTGGTATGAAACGACTTATTAGCAGATTAATAGATCATTTTGGAATGGGATATACATCCCATATACTGGATCAACTAAAGACTCTGGGCTTCCATCAAGCCACTACTACATCGATTTCGTTAGGAATCGAGGATCTTTTAACAATACCCTCTAAGGGATGGTTAGTCCAAGACGCGGAACAACAGAGTTTTCTTTTGGAGAAACACTATTATTATGGGGCTGTACACGCGGTAGAAAAATTACGCCAATCTGTTGAGATATGGTATGCGACAAGTGAATATTTGAAACAAGAAATGAATTCAAATTTTCGGATAACGGATCCTTCTAATCCAGTCTATCTAATGTCTTTTTCAGGAGCCAGAGGAAATGCATCTCAAGTACACCAATTAGTAGGTATGAGAGGATTAATGTCGGACCCTCAAGGACAAATGATTGATTTACCTATTCAAAGCAATTTACGCGAGGGACTTTCTTTGACAGAATATATAATTTCCTGCTATGGAGCCCGCAAAGGGGTTGTAGATACTGCTGTGCGAACAGCAGATGCTGGATATCTTACACGTAGACTTGTTGAAGTAGTTCAACATATTATTGTGCGTAGAAGAGATTGTGGTACTATCCGAGGTATTTCTGTAAGTCCTCAAAATGGGATGACGGAAAAACTTTTTGTCCAAACACTAATTGGTCGTGTATTAGCAGACGATATATATATCGGTTCACGATGCATTGCCGCGCGAAATCAAGATATTGGAATTGGATTAGTCAATCGATTCATAACTGCCTTTCGAGCACAACCATTTCGAGCACAACCAATATATATTAGAACCCCCTTTACTTGCCGAAGCACTTCTTGGATCTGTCAATTATGCTATGGCCGGAGTCCTACTCATAGTGATCTGGTCGAATTGGGAGAAGCCGTAGGTATTATTGCAGGTCAATCAATTGGGGAGCCAGGGACTCAACTAACATTAAGAACTTTTCATACTGGCGGAGTATTCACAGGGGGTACTGCCGACCTTGTACGATCCCCTTCGAATGGAAAAATAAAATTCAATGAGAATTTGGTTCACCCCACACGTACCCGTCATGGGCAGCCTGCTTTTCTATGTTATATAGACTTGCATGTAACTATTCAGAGTCAAGATATTCTATATAGTGTGAATATTCCCTCAAAAAGCTTGATTCTAGTGCAAAATGATCAATATGTAAAATCCGAACAAGTAATTGCGGAGATTCGTGCCGGAACGTCCACTTTACATTTTAAAGAAAGGGTACAAAAGCATATTTATTCTGAATCAGACGGCGAAATGCACTGGAGTACTGATGTTTACCATGCGCCCGAATATCAATATGGTAATCTTCGCCGATTACCAAAAACAAGCCATTTATGGATATTGTCAGTAAGTATGTGCAGATCCAGTATAGCGTCTTTTTCACTCCACAAGGATCAAGATCAAATGAATACTTATGGTAAAAAAGATAGGGAAATTCTTGATTATTCAACGTCGGATCGAATCATGTCCAATGGCCATTGGAATTTTATCTATCCTTCTATTTTTCAAGATAATTCAGATTTGTTGGCGAAAAAGCGAAGAAATAGGTTCGTCATTCCATTACAATATCATCAAGAACAAGAGAAAGAACTAATATCCTGTTTTGGGATTTCGATTGAAATCCCCCTTATGGGTGTTTTACGTAGAAATACTATTTTTGCTTATTTTGACGATCCCCGATACAGAAAAGATAAAAAGGGTTCAGGAATTGTTAAATTTAGATATAGGACCCTAGAAGAAGAATATAGGACTCGAGCGGAAGACTCAGAAGAGGAATATGAGACCCTAGAAGACGAATACAGGACCCGAGAGGACGAATATGAATATGAAACCCTAGAAGAATCTAAATATGGAATCCTAGAAGACGAATACGAATATGAAACCCTAGAAGACGAATATGGGAGCCCAGAAAACGAATATGGGAACCCAGAGAACGAATATAGGACTTTAGAGAAAGACTCAGAAGAGGAATATGGGAGCCCAGAGAGCAAATATAGGACCCAAGAGGACGAATATGGAACTCTAGAGGAAGACTCAGAAGACGAATATGGCAGCCCCGGGGAAAGCGCAGAGGAAAAATATGGTACTTTAGAGGAAGACTCAGAAGAAGATTCAGAGGACGAATACGAGAGCCCAGAGGAAGATTCCATCTTAAAAAAAGAGGGTTTGATTGAGCATCGAGGAACAAAAGAATTTAGTCTAAAATACCAAAAAGAAGTAGATCGGTTTTTTTTCATTCTTCAAGAACTTCATATCTTGCCGAGATCTTCATCCCTAAAGATACTTGACAATAGTATTATTGGAGTGAATACACAACTCACAAAAAATACAAGAAGTCGACTAGGCGGACTGGTCCGAGTGAAGAGAAAAAAAAGCCATACGGAACTCAAAATATTTTCCGGAGATATTCATTTTCCTGAAGAGGCGGATAAGATATTAGGTGGCTGTTTGATACCGCCAGAAAGACAAAAAAAAGATTCTAAGGAATCAAAAAAAAGGAAAAATTGGGTCTATGTTCAACGGAAAAAAATTCTCAAGAGCAAGGAAAAGTATTTTGTTTCCGTTCGCCCTACAGTGGCATATGAAATGGACGAAGGAAGAAATTTAGCAACACTTTTCCCGCAGGATCTCTTGCAAGAAGAAAATAATCTCCAAATTCGACTTGTCAATTTTATTTCTCATGAAAATAGCAAGTTAACTCAAAGAATTTATCACACAAATAGTCAATTTGTTAGAACTTGCTTAGTAGTGAATTGGGAACAAGAAGAAAAAGAAAAGGCTGGTGCTTCCCTTGTTGAGGTAAGAGCAAATGATCTTATTCGCGATTTCCTAAGAATTGAGTTAGTCAAGTCCACTATTTCGTATACACGAAAAAGGTATGGTAGGACAAGTGCAGGACCGATTCCCCATAATAGGTTAGATCGCGCCAATATCAATTCTTTTTATTCCAAGGCGAAGATTGAATCACTTAGCCAACATCCAGAAGCTATTGGCACTTTGTTGAATCGAAATAAAGAATACCACTCTTTGATGATTTTGTCGGCATCCAACTGTTCTCGAATTGGTTTATTCAAGAATTCAAAACATCCCAATGCGATAAAAGAATGGAATCCTAGAATTCCTATTCGAGAAATTTTTGGGCCCTTAGGCGCTATTGTAGCTAGTATATATCGCATTTTTCTTCATCTTACTATTTACTAACGCATAATAAAATCCTGTTAAAAAAATATTTGTTCGTTGACAATTTAAAACAAACCTTCCAAGTACTTCAAGAACTTAAATACTCTTTAATAGATGAAAATAAAAGGATTTCTAATTTCGATAGTAACATAATGTTGGATCCATTCCTTTTGAATTGTCACTTTGTCCATCATGATTCTTGGGAAGAGACATTGGCAATAATTCACCTTGGACAATTTATTTGTGAAAATGTATGTCTATTTAAATCGCACATAAAAAAATCCGGTCAAATTTTCATTGTAAATATGAATTCCTTTGTTATAAGAGCAGCTAAACCTTATTTGGCCACTACAGGAGCAACTGTTAATGGTCATTATGGAGAAATCCTTTACAAGGGAGATAGGTTAGTTACGTTTATATATGAAAAATCGAGATCTAGTGACATAACGCAAGGTCTTCCAAAAGTGGAACAAATCTTTGAAGCGCGTTCAATTGATTCATTATCCCCGAATCTCGAAAGGAGAATTGAGGATTGGAATGAGCGTATACCAAGAATTCTTGGGGTCCCTTGGGGATTCTTGATTGGAGCTGAGCTAACCATAGCCCAAAGTCGTATCTCTTTGGTTAATAAAATCCAAAAGGTTTATCGATCCCAAGGGGTACAGATCCATAATAGACATATAGAGATTATTATACGCCAAGTAACATCAAAAGTGCGGGTTTCCGAAGATGGAATGTCTAATGTTTTTTCGCCTGGGGAATTAATCGGACTATTGCGAGCGGAACGAGCAGGACGAGCTTTGGATGAATCGATCTATTATCGGGCAATCTTATTGGGAATAACAAGGGCTTCCCTGAATACCCAAAGTTTCATATCTGAAGCAAGTTTTCAAGAAACTGCTCGAGTTTTAGCAAAAGCTGCCCTACGAGGTCGCATTGATTGGTTGAAAGGCTTGAAAGAAAACGTAGTTCTGGGGGGGATTATACCTGTTGGTACCGGATTCCAAAAATTTGTGCATCGTTCCCCACAAGACAAGAACCTTTATTTCGAAATAAAAAAAAAAAATCTATTCGCGTCGGAAATGAGAGATTTTTTGTTTCTCCATACAGAATTAGTTTCTTCAGATTCTGACGTAACAAACAATTTTTATGAGACATAAGAACCCCCATAAAAATATTTTTTACTTTACTAGACTTTTGAACTTAGAACACTAACAGGTCAAATTTTAGATTTTTAAGATTTTTATTTTAATAAGTAAAACAAGTCAGTTAATTCATTAAGGTGGTTATGTTTATACCATGTATCAATGGCCAACTCTTATCTTAGTACAAGGTTCTCTCGGAACAATTATTATTTATTTCAAGCTATTTCGGATCTTTCTTAATCTTCAAAAAGAACTAAATTCCGTAATGGAATGGTAGGATTAAAAAAAAGGAAGTGTGGAAAAAATGACAAGAAGATATTGGAACATTAATTTGAAAGAGATGATAGAAGCAGGAGTTCATTTTGGTCATGGTATTAAGAAATGGAATCCTAAAATGGCCCCTTACATTTCGGCAAAGCGTAAAGGTACTCATATTATAAATCTCGCTAGAACGGCTCGTTTTTTATCAGAAGCTTGTGATTTAGTTTTTGATGCAGCAAGTCAGGGAAAAAGTTTCTTAATTGTTGGTACCAAAAAAAGAGCAACAGATTTAGTAGCATCAGCTGCAATAAGGGCTCGTTGTCATTATGTTAATAAAAAGTGGTTCAGTGGTATGTTAACGAATTGGTCGATTACGAAAACTAGACTTTCTCAATTTAGAGACTTAAGAGCAGAAGAAAAAATGGGAAAATTCCACCATCTCCCAAAAAGAGATGTGGCAATCTTGAAGAGAAAATTATCTACTTTGCAAAGGTATCTCGGCGGGATCAAATATATGACGAGATTGCCAGACATTGTGATCGTCCTTGATCAGCAAAAAGAGTATATAGCTCTTCGGGAATGTGCCATTTTGGGGATTCCTACTATTTCTTTAGTCGATACAAATTGTGACCCGGATCTCGCGAATATATCGATTCCAGCCAACGATGACACTATGACTTCAATTCGATTGATTCTTAACAAATTAGTATTTTCAATTTGTGAGGGCCGTTCTCTCTATATAAGAAATCGTTGATTAAGAATATATAGTGAATTCTTGGGCAACTGCGTAAATTTATGGAATCACTTACTTTACTATATCTTTTTTTTTGCATAGAATTTTTTTTGCATAGAAAAAAGAAGGGGAATATTGATATATATTAGAGGGTATTGATATATATTATGATCTGATGTGCTTTCTTGGTATCCTAAATATAAGATTAATACTTCAAGTTGCTGAGTTGAGAAAGAGATGGTTGAATCAAAAGAATTCCTTTTTTGAAGTTCAATTTTTATCAGAGGACAATATGAATATTATACCTTGTTCCATTAAAACACTCAAGGGGTTATACGATATATCGGGTGTAGAAGTAGGCCAACACTTCTATTGGCAAATAGGAGGTTTCCAAATTCATGCCCAAGTACTCATCACTTCTTGGGTCGTAATTACTATCTTGCTAGGTTCAGTTGTCATAGCTGTTCGGAATCCACAAACCATCCCGACCGACGGTCAGAATTTTTTTGAATATGTCCTTGAGTTTATTCGAGACTTGAGCAAAACTCAGATTGGAGAAGAATATGGTCCCTGGGTTCCCTTTATTGGAACTATGTTCCTTTTTATTTTTGTTTCGAATTGGTCGGGTGCTCTTTTACCTTGGAAAATTATAGAGTTACCCCATGGGGAATTAGCAGCGCCCACGAATGATATAAATACTACTGTTGCTTTAGCTTTACTCACGTCAGCGGCATATTTTTATGCTGGTCTTAGCAAAAAAGGATTGAGCTATTTCGAGAAATATATTAAACCAACTCCAATCCTTTTACCAATTAACATCCTAGAAGATTTCACAAAACCATTATCGCTTAGCTTTCGACTTTTCGGGAATATATTGGCGGATGAATTAGTCGTTGTTGTTCTTGTTTCTTTAGTCCCCTTAGTAATCCCTATACCGGTCATGTTTCTTGGATTATTTACAAGCGGTATTCAAGCTCTTATTTTTGCAACATTAGCCGCAGCCTATATAGGTGAATCCATGGAGGGTCATCATTGAATTGACTCTTTTTGGAAATAGTATTTTTTTTTTTTGCAGCTTAGCTCAATTCATGCATGGTTCCAGATAATCTGCTTGGTTGCAAAAAAATAGTTAGAAATGCGTATGAATATATAGCCTAGAGTTGTAGGAGAGAGAATAGAATAGACTATATTATGGAATTTTCAAAGTATATATGCATTAAGGAGGGTGGAGTCAGGCTAGATCTATACTATAATATCCTTAATGTCTATAAGTGGAGTCCTCTTTTATGCAGGTTTCCACTTTAAGCAATGATTTTAGAATCCGATTCAATAGAAAATGAGAAAATATGCAAACAAAATAGAAGAAACAAATGTATATATATAGGATATTATATTATATATTCCTAGGTTAGATTCATTATCTAATCCGATATATGGATATGGAATTCCCTTCTATGTAGTTCGGACAATTCACATTATCATTTCAATTTGATTTCAATTTGTACTTTTTAGTTACTTTACTTCTCCCCAATAGAGCTTAGAAGTAAGAATTTATTGGTTGATTGTATCCTTAACCATTTCTTTTTTTTGACACGAGGAACTACTCACCATGAATCCACTAATTGCTGCTGCTTCTGTTATTGCTGCTGGATTGGCCGTAGGGCTTGCTTCTATTGGACCTGGAGTTGGTCAAGGTACTGCTGCAGGACAAGCTGTAGAAGGTATTGCGAGACAGCCAGAAGCAGAAGGTAAAATACGAGGTACTTTATTGCTTAGTCTAGCTTTTATGGAAGCTTTAACAATTTATGGACTAGTTGTGGCACTAGCGCTTTTATTTGCGAACCCTTTTGTTTAATCTTAAAAAAAAAATTCTTTCGATTTCGATTAGATACTTTTTTCTTTTTTTAGTAAATTGGTATTTGCTTCCACAATTCCAATTATATCAATACTTTATTTAATTTACTCCTATTTATTACTCCTGGAATTATCTATTTATCGGGACAGATAATACCCCATTCTAGGAAGGGCTGAGTTGAGTATTATTAATTTAGAAGATATGCTCACCTTCTTATTTCCCGTCCTTAGTTTAGGAAAGTGGAAAGTTTTTTCCTTTTATTTTAGGAATTTTGGGAACAGAACATTTCAACAAAGGAAGTCTTTCACCGGTCAAACAAGACGTAAGACTTAATCTAAAAGAAATTACTAGATTGAATCTATTTGCATTAAAAAAACCGATCAAAAAAGGGCGAGCGAAGTAAGTGATCGAAAAACTTTGTTCTTTGTTCGTCCTATCTATAAGAGGAGAGCATATGAAAAATGTAACCCATTCTTTCGTTTTTTTAGCTCACTGGCCATCCGCTGGCAGTTTCGGGCTTAATACCGATATTTTAGCAACAAATCTAATAAATCTAACTGTAGTGGTTGGTGTTTTGATTTTTTTTGGAAAGGGAGTGTGTGCGAGTTGTCTATTTCAAGAATAGATTGGATCTATCCGGCTGCACTTTATAATATTTTTTAGTATTTTTCGGATAAATAAGAAAAGGGTGCACGATCTCGACGAATTACTTCTGAATAAATTCAGAAATCATATGGAAGAACCATAGCATTTCGCGACTCATTGGTAAATCAACTTTGATTCTCTATAAACCAAGAATGTGAGACCATTAACACGGTTAAAGCTAAACTGCTTGAAGTCCAGGCAAAAAGAGGTACTCTTTCTACAACTATATTAGTATTAGTACCAATTTAAACGGGAAATAGCTAATGTAAAATTTATCTGATATAGAACACTCATATCGATAAAATGGTTTGAACTATTTACTAGAAAAAAAAGGGGGCACCCTGCCCTTTTTTAACCAATGCCGAATCGACGACCTATGTATAAAAAAGAGAAATTTTTTGGATTTGAAGAAAAAAAAAATAAAAAAGAATTCTATTAATTTTCATTTTCCATTTATTTAGTTAGTTTTTCTTAATGAAATTGAAATTATTAACTAGAGGGCAAATAAAAATAAAGAAACAACTTTGCTGACCATGATATATTTTTATCTAGGCGGAAGAGTCCTCTTAATATTTATCTAGTCTTATATAGGTTTCGGTATATTGAAATATAAACATAAAAAAGAAGATAGAGGATAGGCTCATTACTTAAAAAAAAGATATGGAAATAGCTATAGAAAAAAAAAAAGGAGCGTGAGAGCCAAATGAATCGAAAGATTCATGTTTGGTTCGGGAAGAGATCATAAAAGTTGTAAACTTACAAAATAATCTACTTTCATTAAAAGATTTATTAGATAATCGAAAACAGAGGATCTTGAGTACTATTCGAAATTCAGAAGAATTGCGTAGAGGGACCATTGAGCAACTCGAAAAAGCTCGGATTCGATTACAGAAAGTCGAACTAGAAGCGGATGAGTATCGAATGAATGGATACTCTGAGATAGAACGAGAAAAAGCAAATTTGATTAATGCTACTTCTATTAGTTTGGAACAATTGGAAAAGTCTAAAAACGAAACCCTTTATTTTGAAAAACAAAGGGCAATGAATCAGGTCCGACAGCGGGTTTTCCAACAGGCCGTACAAGGAGCTCTAGGAACTCTGAATAGTTGTTTGAATACCGAGTTACATTTCCGTACGATTCGTGCTAATATTGGCATTCTCGGGTCCCTGGAATGGAAGAAATAATTAAATTAATTAGGCCTTGAACTTCTACTTTCGTTTAGAATTTAGGCATTATTTTTCCCCTTGCTTCCGAAAAAAGAGTCAAGAAACACTAATGGCAACCCTTCGAGTCGACGAAATTCATAAAATTCTCCGCGAACGTATTGAACAATATAATAGGAAAGTAGGGATTGAGAATATAGGTCGCGTAGTTCAAGTGGGGGATGGGATTGCTCGTATTATAGGTCTTGGTGAAATAATGTCAGGTGAATTAGTCGAATTTGCAGAAGGTACTAGGGGTATTGCTCTGAATTTGGAATCCAAAAATGTTGGGATTGTATTAATGGGCGATGGGTTGATGATACAAGAGGGAAGTTTTGTAAAAGCAACAGGAAGAATTGCTCAGATACCCGTGAGTGAGGCTTACTTGGGTCGTGTTGTAAATGCTCTGGCTAAACCTATTGATGGGAAAGGCGAAATTATAGCTTCCGAATCTCGCTTAATTGAATCTCCTGCTCCAAGTATAATTTCCAGGCGTTCCGTATACGAACCTCTTCAAACAGGGCTTATTGCTATCGATTCGATGATCCCTATAGGGCGCGGTCAGCGAGAGTTAATTATTGGGGACAGACAGACTGGCAAAACAGCAGTAGCCACAGATACAATTCTCAATCAAAAAGGGCAAGGTGTAATATGTGTTTATGTAGCTATCGGTCAAAGAGCATCCTCCGTAGCTCAAGTAGTAACTACTTTCCATGAGGAGGGGGCCATGGAATACACTATTGTAGTAGCTGAAATGGCGGATTCACCTGCTACATTACAATACCTCGCTCCTTATACGGGAGCAGCCCTGGCTGAGTATTTTATGTACCGCGAACGGCATACTTTAATAATTTATGATGATCTCTCCAAACAGGCACAAGCTTATCGCCAAATGTCCCTTCTATTAAGAAGACCTCCCGGACGTGAGGCTTATCCAGGGGATGTTTTTTATTTGCATTCACGCCTTTTAGAAAGAGCCGCTAAATTAAATTCTCTTTTAGGCGAAGGAAGTATGACCGCTTTACCAATAGTTGAGACTCAATCTGGAGACGTTTCCGCCTATATTCCTACTAATGTAATCTCCATTACAGATGGACAAATATTCTTATCTGCGGATCTATTCAATGCCGGAATTCGACCCGCTATTAATGTGGGTATTTCTGTTTCCAGAGTAGGATCCGCGGCTCAAATTAAAGCCATGAAACAAGTAGCTGGCAAATCAAAATTGGAACTAGCGCAATTCGCAGAGTTACAAGCCTTTGCACAATTCGCCTCTGCTCTCGATAAAACAAGTCAGAATCAATTGGCAAGGGGTCGACGATTAAGGGAATTGCTTAAACAATCCCAGGCAAATCCTCTCCCAGTGGAAGAGCAGATAGCTACTATTTATACCGGAACAAGAGGATATCTTGATTCGTTAGAAATTGAACAGGTAAATAAATTTCTGGATGAGTTACGTAAACATCTAAAAGATACTAAACCTCAATTCCAAGAAATTATATCTTCTAGCAAGACATTCACCGAGCAAGCGGAAATCCTTTTGAAGGAAGCTATTCAGGAACAGCTGGAACGGTTTTCTCTTCAGTAACAAATAAATTTTGCATGTCTACTCTTGTTAGTAGAATAGGAATCGTTGAGAAAGCTTTTTCATTTGAATCATGCAAAAAAGTTTTCTTTGTTTTTAGTTTAGTATAGTTATTTAAAGAATAGATAGAAATAAGATTGCGTCCAATAGGATTTGAACCTATACCAAAGGTTTAGAAGACCTCTGTCCTATCCATTAGACAATGGACGCTTTTCTTTCATATTTTATTCTTTCTTTTATTTTTTTGCTTCTTCCGAGAAAAAACTGTTAGACCAAAACTCTTTTAGGAAATCAAAAAATCCAGATACAAATGCATGATGTATATATTATATCATGCATATATCATAAAGAAGGAGTATGGAGGCGGTAGTGGGAATCGAACCCGCAACCCCAAGGTTATGAGCCTTATGAGCTACCAAACTGCTCTATACTCTTAAACTAAAGAGGGGTAACTAGTGGATAAAAGAGGGTTGGATACGCCCCTCTACCAATATCTATACAAATAGAATAGTCCATTTATACAGAATGGTAAAGAGGGCTCCTCTATGATTATCAATTCCAGAAATCCATACAAATACGAAAGGGTATTTTATCCTTACCAACTGGATCTTGTTGCACCCGGTAACAAACATTCATAAACCATTTCTCGAAGTACGTGTCCGGATAGCCCAAAATGTCGATAGTTAGCTCTAGGTCTTCCGGTCAAAAAACAACGTCGATGAAGGCGTGTAGGTGCACTATTACGCGGTAGGGATTGCAATTTTTCTCGCATTTTCGTTTTTTCACTCAAACTCAAGGGAGAAACTTTGCTTCTTATCTTTTTTTTTAAAGATTGACGAATCAAATGATATTTCTGTTCTAATTTCTGCCGCTTCTTCTCCCTCTGAATCAAACTTTTTTTTGCCATAATGTGTCGTTGCTATTATTACCAAGTATACGGTTCTAATCCTAGATGGAAAAATAAATAGAAAAAGAAATCTAAAAAGGCAGATCCTCCCTCTCTATCAAGAGTAATGAACTAGGTGCTGATACAGTACAAAAAAACAAACTAAATTAACCAAACTTGCCTGATGTTGAGGCAATCAAGAAAGCTGCATAAGTGAATATATAACCCACGGAAAAGTGAGCTAATCCAACCAATCTTGCTTGCACAATGGAAAGAGCCACGGGCTTATCTCTCCAGCGAATTAAATTAGCTAAAGGTGTGCGTTCATGAGCCCATGCTAAAGTCTCAATTAATTCCTGCCAATACCCCCGCCAGGAAATTAAGAACATAAATCCAGTAGCCCAAACAAGATGTCCAAATAAGAACATCCACGCCCATACCGATAAACTATTCATCCCAAAAGGATTATATCCATTGATAAGTTGTGAAGAGTTTAACCATAGGTAATCTCTTAACCATCCCATCAAATAAGTGGAGGATTCATTAAATTGTGAAACGTTGCCCTGCCATAATGTGATATGTTTCCAATGCCAATAAAAAGTAACCCACCCAATGGTATTTAACATCCAGAAAACTGCCAAATAAAATGCGTCCCAAGCAGAAATATCACAAGTACCGCCGCGCCCTGGGCCGTCACAAGGAAAACTATATCCAAAATCCTTTTTATCTGGCATTAATTTGGAACCGCGTGCATCTAAAGCGCCCTTTACTAAAATCAATGTAGTTGTATGCAAACCTAGAGCAATAGCATGATGAACCAAGAAATCCCCAGGTCCTATTGTTAAGAAAAGCGAATTACTATTCTCATTAACAGCATTCAACCATCCGGGCAACCATAGGCTTCGACCCGCATTGAAAGCGGGGCCATTCGTTGAAGATAAGAGTATATCGAACCCATATGTCGTCTTGCCATGAGCAGATTGTATCCATTGGGCAAATATAGGTTCGATCAAGATTTGCTTTTCTGGAGTACCAAAAGCAAGCATGACGTCGTTATGAACATAAAGGCCCAAGGTATGGAATCCTAGAAAGAGGCTAGCCCAACTTAAATGAGATATGATAGCTTCTTTATGGTCTAACATTCTTGCCAATACATTATCCTCATTCTGTTCCGGATTGTAATCCCTAATGAAAAAAATAGCTCCATGAGCAAAAGCCCCTGTCATGATGAACCCTGCAATATATTGGTGATGAGTATATAAAGCAGCTTGAGTAGTAAAGTCTTGTGCTATGAATGCATAAGGAGGTAAAGAGTACATATGTTGAGCTACTAAGGAAGTAATAACCCCTAAAGAAGCTAGAGCAAGACCTAACTGAAAATGAATCGAATTGTTGATTGTGTCATAAAGGCCCTTATGCCCACGCCCTAATCGACCCCCCGGAGGAGTATGCGCTTCTAAAAGATCTTTAATACTGTGCCCAATTCCGAAGTTAGTTCGATACATGTGACCGGCAATGAGAAAAATAAATGCAATAGCTAAATGATGGTGAGCCATATCGGTCAGCCACAAACTTTGTGTTTGTGGATGGAATCCCCCAAGAAGAGTTAGAATGGCAGTTCCCGCTCCTTGAGCGGTACCAAATAAATGATTACTCGAATCAGGGTTTTGGGCATAAAGATTCCATTGACCCGTCAAAAGGGGTCCCAACCCCTGGGGATAGGGTAATACATCTAAGAAATTATTCCATCGAACGTACTCCCCCCTGGATGCGGGAATAGCAACATGAACTAAATGTCCTGTCCAAGCCAAAGAACTTACCCCGAAAAGTCCTGACAAATGATGATTGAGACGAGATTCCGCGTTTTTGAACCACGAAAGGCTTGGTTTCCATTTGGGTTGTAGATGTAACCAACCCGCTATTAAGGACAGCGTAGAAAGAAATAATAGAAAAAGAGCTCCAGTATAAAGATCCTCATTGGTGCGTAATCCTATTGTATACCACCACTGATAAACTCCAGAATAAGCAATATTCACTGGACCAGCAGCACCTCCTCGAGTAAAGGCTTCCACAGCGGGTTGACCAAAATGAGGATCCCAAATCGCATGAGCAATAGGTCTTACGTGTAAAGGATCCTGTATCCATGATTCAAAATTTCCTTGCCAAGCTACATGAAACAGATTTCCGGACGTCCATAGAAAGATTATTGCTAATTGCCCAAAGTGAGAAGCAAAAATGTTCTGATAAAGACGTTCTTCAGTAATATCATCATGACTTTCGAAATCATGTGCGGTAGCAATACCAAACCAAATACGACGAGTAGTGGGGTCCTGAGCTAAGCCTTGGCTAAACCTGGGAAATCTTAATTCCATAATGCCTTTCAAATCCTCCTAGCCACTATCCTACTGCAATAATTCTCGCTAAGAAGAATGCCCATGTCGTGGCAATTCCACCCAGAAGGTAATGGGTTACTCCTACAGCGCGTCCTTGTATAATGCTCAAGGCTCTAGGCTGAGTAGCAGGAGCAACTTTTAATTTGTTATGAGCCCAAACGATAGATTCAATGAGTTCTTGCCAATAACCACGGCCGCTGAATAAAAACATTAAACTGAAGGCCCAGACAAAATGAGCACCTAAGAAAAAAAGACCATATGCAGATAATGAAGAACCATAAGACTGAATGACTTGCGATGCCTGTGCCCACAAGAAATCTCGAAGCCACCCATTAATCGTAATGGAACTCTGTGCAAAGTTTCCCCCTGTAATATGAGTTACCACCCCTTGATCACTTATAGTACCCCAAACATCCGACTGCATTTTCCAACTGAAATGGAAAATGACTACCGAAATTGCATTGTACATCCAGAATAAACCTAAGAAAACATGATCCCAGGCGGATACTTGACATGTTCCCCCTCGGCCAGGCCCATCGCAAGGAAAGCGAAAACCTAGATTTGCTTTATCGGGTATCAAACGGGAACTCCGAGCAAATAAAACACCTTTCAAAAGTATTAATACAGTCACATGTATGGTAAATGCATGAATGTGATGGACTAAAAAATCTGCGGTTCCTAATGGAATAGGTAACAAAGCCACTTTGCCACCTACTGCTACTAACTCGCCGCCTCCCCACGTTAAGCTAGTACTTGTTGTTGCACCAGGAGCTGTTACGCCAGGCGCAGTAGCATGGATATTTTGTACCCATTGAGCAAAGATAGGTTGTAATTGTATGGCAGTATCCGAAAACATATCTTGTGGACGGCCTAAAGCACTCATGGTATCATTATGAATGTACAAGCCAAAACTGTGAAAACCTAGAAATATACATACCCAGTTAAGGTGGGATATGATTGCATCGCGGTGTCTAAGGACGCGATCTAATAGATCGTTGTATCGAGTAGTTGGATCATAGTCTCTTACCATAAAAATTGCTGCATGTGCAGCAGCACCGACTATTAGAAATCCGCCAATCCACATGTGGTGTGTGAACAAGGAAAGTTGTGTACCATAGTCAGTAGCTAGGTATGGATAGGGAGGCATAGAATACATATGATGAGCTACAACAATGGTTGTAGAGCCTAGCATAGCTAGGTTAAGAGATAATTGAGCATGCCATGACGTTGTTAAGATTTCATAAAGACCCTTATGGCCTTGTCCTGTAAATGGGCCCTTGTGAGCCTCCAAAATATCTTTAAGTCCATGGCCAATACCCCAATTGGTCCTATACATATGACCTGCGATTAGGAAAAGAATAGCAATAGCTAAATGATGGTGCGCAATATCGGTCAGCCAGAGACCACCGGTTACTGGATCTAGTCCTCCGCGAAAAGTCAGAAATTCTGCGTATTTGGACCAATTTAAAGTGAAAAAAGGGGTTGCTCCTTCGGCAAAACTAGGATAAAGTTGAGCCAAAAGGTCCCGATTCAAGATAAATTCATGAGGAAGTGGTATCTCTTTAGGATCCACCCCAGCGTCAAGAAATTGGTTAATTGGTAAAGATACATGAATTTGGTGCCCCGCCCAAGAAAGAGACCCAAGTCCTAATAATCCCGCTAAGTGGTGATTCAACATGGATTCTACATCTTGGAACCAGGCCAATTTGGGAGCGGCTTTGTGATAATGGAACCAACCAGCAAAAAGCATTAACGCTGCAAAAATCAATGCACCAATTGCAGTACAATAGAGTTGTAATTCACTAGTTATTCCAGATGCTCGCCAAAGCTGAAAAAAACCAGAGGTTATTTGGATTCCTCGGAAACCCCCGCCTACATCACCATTCAATATTTCTTGCCCTACTATAGGCCAAACTACCTGAGCACTGGGTCCAATGTGAGTAGGATCACTTAGCCATGCTTCATAATTGGAAAAACGGGCGCCATGAAAGTACATGCCACTCAACCAAAGAAAGATAATGGAAAGTTGCCCGAAATGAGCACTAAAGACTTTTCGAGAAATCTCCTCCAAATCACCAGTATGACTATCGAAATCGTGAGCATCAGCATGTAGGTTCCAGATCCAAGTGGTAGTATCAGGGCCCTTAGCTAGTGTTCTTGAGAAATGGCCGGGTCTGGCCCATTCCTCAAAAGATGTTTTTACAGGATCCCTATCCACAACAATTTTTACTTCTGGTTCCGGCGAACGAATAATCATTAAGTCCTCCTCTTTCCGGACAAGACATACAAAGAGACCCGCCAACTGTCTTTTTAGTGAATCTTTGAAAGATATATATTTTGAAAGATAGATTTTGAAAGATAGATTTTGAAAGATAGATATTGTGATTAGTTCTTTTCTTTACTATCTACCATCCTTCTATTTTTTTTTTAGTTATTCACTGGAGCAATTATATATTGAAGTCAATCCGAGGCAAGTGTTCGGGTCTATTATGACATAAAGATTAGGTGCCTAACGGACATTGTTTATCTTGAAAAACAAATATTTCTCGACGTAAGAAAAAAATCTTTTTTATTTTTAATTTAAGAAACTAGTGTATTTTTTTTGAGGGCATAAGCTCCTATCTATATCTACTTTCCTTGAGCATAATATAGGGTTTTTTATTTGATTCTAAATTCCAAGATAACTCATTAGAATTATTAATAAGATGGTCCTAATATATTAGCAATATTTAGATTGCCCCCTCTTTTTATTCACTTTATTACTTCTATTCTAGACCCTATCCCTATGGTTTATTCTTATGAAATATCATATAAAATAGAAGGTATAAGAAATGGATATAATGAAATTCTTGATTCGATCTTACGACCTAATTTATTTGATTAATGGATCAACAACCAAACCACCCATTTTATGAAAAAGAAGGAGCATGGTCTTATTCAAATTCAAAGCGCTTCGTAATCTTCAACCAGTTCTGTGCTTCAATATAATTTCCCGGAGTAAGCGCTATAGCTTGTTTCCAATATTCAGCAGCTTGATCAAACCAAGCTTCCGCAATTTCCGAATCACCCTGTAGAATGGCCTGTTCTCCTCGGTCGGAATAGGAAGTTCCTTCCCTTAGAACCGTACTTGAGAGTTTCCTACCTCATACGGCTCAGAAATTGCTATCTGAATTTCCCCTATCTTAACTGAATTCGATTTATCAAAAATCGATCCAATTTGTTCTTGGGTTAAGCAGAAGAAATTAATTACCTAAGTTTCAAACCCTAATTTTTATCAATAATCAGTTTGATCTTTTTTCCCACCTTCAGAAGAATGAAGCATAGATAGATATAGAGCCTTCGTTCAAATTTTCTGAGAGGTAACTATCCCGGTTTCATATATGAAATCTCTATAGAATCCTTGAAAAAGACTTTTTTCCATAAGAAAGAAAAAAGAACTTACTATCTTTGGGATCTGATACTACACCGCTGCTTAATCCCTTAGTGGATCGGCTCTATTACATAAGCGGATTCCTAAATTTTGCCCCATATCATGGGATAAGTAAGCAGTTTTTTTTAGTTGTATCGACCCAGTCGCTCACTAATTGATCTTTACGGTGCTTTCTCTATCAATTTGAGAAACTTTATCCATAGAGTAGTAGTATAGGCCATACTTTCTTCGTTTTTTGATTCTCGTGAAGTGTCCTTCCTTCCTACAGCTGATAGGGAAAAATCGTTGTTTTTACGATCCCTATGTAGAAAGCCCTTTTTTTCTAGTATTTACTAGAAAATTTGATCCTCTCTTTTTTTTTTTTCTTTCTATAGTGGAGATAGTCGCACGTAATGACAGATCACGGCCATATTATTAAAAGCTTGCGGTAAGAAGGGGTTTCGTTCTAGTGCCCGGAAATAATATTCCAAAGCCTTTGTATGCTCTCCATTGCTTGTGTGTATAAGGCCTATGTTATAGAGTATATAACTATCGATCATAGGGATCGATTTCTAGTCGCGTAGCTTCATAATAATTTTGCAAAGCTTCCGCATAATTTCCTTCGGATTGAGCCAACATCCGTTACGGTCGTTCATTCTATTCAAAAAATCTCCGTTCCAAAACCGTACATGAGGTTTTCATCTCATACGGCTCCTCCCTTCTGTACATAATAGTACTAAGCGAAATAATCTATAGAATCAAAATAGAATTAGTCCCGTCTCATTATGAACCGAAAGGGGCTGGTATTTTTCCAAGAAATCTCTAGCCAACCTTCCCACAAGAGGTTTTTCTTAACACCAATGAATTCTATTAATGCTAGAGGAAAACGATAGCTCCAATAATTTCTTTGTTCTCAACGCCTCCTATTTAGAGGAATTAGCTACTTCAACGATCTTTGATGGTTATAGGGGTATCCAAAGTACAAACCTGATGGTTGTTTGTTATCCCAACCATTCTTCCCAGCCCTGATACCGATCAGGAAAGGGGTAATTTCTAACAAAGTTTTTCTCTTGTTGATTCCTATTTCTAGGTGTAGTGCTTTTCTCCCCTATGCTGCCTACGGATACTAATAGAGTAGGATTGGCCTGTAATCCATACCATACCATATCCTGTAGGTGTAACCTTTCGCTCAATACTCAAATCTACAATTGAAGTATCTGAAGCCGCATCAATCGAGGATACACGACGGAAGGAATTGTTAGTTCGCCTCACCTTCCCGAAGCGTGGGTTTGTTTGCTTTACAAATTTGGTTCTCTCTATGCCAACCCCCCTCTCTTTTTCGTAAGACTGAGGTATAGGTAGGGCTAAAAAAAAGCAAAAAAAAGAGTCAAATCGCACCATCTCTATAATAAGTAAATGCCTTTTTTTCTCCTGAGGTTGTCGGAATTATTCGCAATAAAATATTGGCTACAATTGAGGAGGTCTTATCAATGAAATTTCCATTTCCACGGGATCTAGGCATAATTCCCAACCCATTCTATATAGAATTGTTTTCATTCCTTCACAAAATAACATAAAAACAAACACATTCGATTCTTATAATTATAAATAGATTGATCCATATGCTCTACTCTAAATCCATATGCTTTAAATGGATAAGAGAGATATGGATTTTCCGCTCAGCTCAAATTGTATCCTTTTCCTTCTGCTTGGACACGAAGAGATATGAAATATTTGACTAAGACTGGATTTCATTCCACTTTCCTATTTCTGAACAACAACTTATGTTATCAACTATTTCGTGTTTTCAAAGTTATTAATTGTCTCATACCCTATTTTTGATTTCGATAGTATGGTGTAGCGTATCTTATGCAAACGGAATTCTAAGGTTTCTTTATTTTATTATGCAATAAGAAGAATTCTTCCATTTTCTTTTTCTTTAGTTGCGGGAAAACCCAAATTAAAACTTTTATTTTATAGCGAGCGCAATTTCTAGTAAAAAATCCTGTATCCTTCCACTTAGATCAAAAGGAATTTTTCCAATAGAACTATGGAACCCCCGAGTGGTTGCGGTTGTACCTGTACTGCAGGAATAAGAAAACTCGCTATTCACTCAGTTTATTTTCCATAATAAGTTATGTAGGAGAGATGGCCGAGCGGTTCAAGGCGTAGCATTGGAACTGCTATGTAGACTTTTGTTTACCGAGGGTTCGAATCCCTCTCTTTCCGTTTTTCTTAATTCATCAACGTTAAGGATCACAATGTATCAAATCAAATAACAATTTTTTCCAGCAATAATATAATATCTTATATTATCTTATTTTGATTTAATAGAAATTAGAAATTCTCTATAGCAAATTACTGTGGTATGTAAAATACACATAGAGGAAAAAAGAAAAAAGGATCCTAATCCTAGGGTTAATCAATTTTAGCTAGTTGATGGGAAAATACAAATTAATGGTAATGGTCTTAGGGCGATTTAGTTCGGGGAAAGGGGAAGGGGAAGAAAATTCTATGAACCTTTCCTTTTTTCGTTAAGTTCAAGTCTGACGAGAGTAATATTCTACAACTAACAACTCATTTATTTTGAGACCGACCCACTTCCTATCTAGGATTTTATTTACTAGTCCTTTATATTCCAACGTGTCAATCGCCAAATGCTTTGGCAATTTCCCCGGGTCCGATGAAGCAATATAATTTTGAACCAGACCTTTTGATCTTTGGTTATCTTTCGTAGTAATAATATCTCGGGGTTTGCAACGAAAACTTGGTATATTGACTATACGACCATTAACTAAAATATGTCTATGGTTGACTAATTGGCGGGCCCCAGGAATGGTTGAAGCCATACCCAATCGAAAAAGGATATTATCCAAACGCATTTCAAGTAATTGTAGTAAAACCTGGCCTGTTGACCTTTTTGCTTTTCCAGCGATATGTACATATCTAAGTAATTGTCGTTCTGTCAGACCATAATGAAAACGCAATTTCTGTTTTTCTTGAAGACGAATACGATATTGCTCCTTTTTCCCAGAATTGAATTTTTTTTTAAGATTACTTCCGGATTTAGGTGTTTTTCTAGTGAGTCCTGGTAAAGCTCCCAGACGGCGTATTTTTTTTAAACGAGGTCCTCGATAACGGGACATGAAGACTCCTTTTTTTATTTTATTGAAATTTCATTTTACACAATTAATTTCATTGTATTTACATTACAGAATACATCGAAATTAAAACTGAATTAAACTACAGGATAAACAGAGTAAAATCAACTAAAGTACCCCAAAAAATGGAATTTCATCAAAATCTTTTTTTTTTGTAT
>NW_028259572.1:0-32796 GCF_056163025.1 Triticum urartu | reverse complement strand
AGGCGCCTGCGACATAGAATAGAGATAAAAGCATTACCAAAGGCTCATTCATCGAAAATCAAAATCATACAGACAGGAAAAGAAAAACGAATTTCTATCAAATCAATAGAAGAAAGGATCCTTTCCCTGATTTGAATCCCGTCCTCCTTCAAATAGGATATCTCTAGACTTCCCTATAATAACTGCAATGATTTTATCCATTTTGCGAATTCCTACTTTGTTTTAAGTATATTTATTACTTTGTTTATAGATACATTATGTAAATTGATCAACTTTAAATAGAAAAAATAAAGTAAAGAGTAAATAAGAAAACAGAATATTCTGTCTCATAGTTCTGAAATAGAGTTCTTTATTTTTATTTTATAGTATTACTTCTCATTAATTATACTGCATAGATTAGTCCTACTATCTTAATTAGGTTCTAATTTAGTAGTATTCTCATTTTTATTTAATAGTCTCTTATTATTTTATTATTAAATATTAAATAAAGGATAGAGCTATTCTTTTTTCTAGAGATTCTAGAGAAAGCGAGACAAAGTGAAACGAGAAAGTTTTCTTTATATAAGAATTAGATCTACATACACCATATCTAAATAGAATGGAAATCCAAAAGAAAGGGAGTTGGGATTCCATTGGATGAATCTTTAAAGAAGATGCAGCACAGAGGAAACAAAGGCTAAACTTAAACTAAGCGCTTTTGTTTGAACAAAAAAGATTCTTGTTTCACCGAGGAAAAGAGAGAGAAGTTCTGGATAAATTGACAATGCTGAATTGAATTGACTAATTTAAGTTCCGCCTATTCCACATTAATGGGAGTACATTATGTTTCTGCTTCACGAATATGATATTTTTTGGACATTTCTAATAATAGCAAGCCTTATTCCTATTTTGGCATTTTCGATTTCAGGACTTTTAGCCCCGGTTAGTGAAGGACCAGAGAAGCTTTCTAGTTATGAATCGGGTATAGAACCCATGGGAGGGGCTTGGGTACAATTCCGAATACGCTATTATATGTTTGCGCTCGTTTTTGTTGTTTTTGATGTGGAAACCGTCTTTCTATACCCTTGGGCAATGAGTTTCGACGTATTGGGTGTATCCGTTTTTATCGAAGCTTTGATTTTCGTGCTTATCTTAGTTGTTGGTTTAGTTTATGCATGGCGAAAAGGAGCCTTGGAATGGTCTTAACTGAATATTTAGACAAAAAAAAAGAAGGAAAAGATTCTATTGAGACAGTTATGAATTTGATTGAGTTTCCCTTACTTGACCAAACAAGTTCCAATTCTGTTATTTCAACTACACCAAATGATCTTTCGAATTGGTCAAGACTCTCCAGTTTATGGCCCCTTCTATACGGTACCAGTTGTTGTTTCATTGAATTTGCTTCATTAATAGGCTCACGATTCGACTTTGATCGTTATGGATTGGTACCAAGATCAAGTCCTAGGCAAGCAGACCTAATTTTAACAGCCGGTACGGTAACAATGAAAATGGCTCCCTCTTTAGTGAGATTATACGAGCAAATGCCTGAACCAAAATACGTCATTGCTATGGGAGCCTGTACTATTACAGGGGGAATGTTCAGTACGGATTCCTATAGTACTGTTCGGGGAGTTGATAAGTTAATTCCTGTGGATGTCTACTTGCCGGGCTGCCCACCTAAACCGGAGGCAGTTATAGATGCCCTAACAAAACTTCGTAAGAAGATATCGCGAGAAATAGTTGAGGATCAAACTCTATCTCAAAATAAAAATAGATGTTTTACTACCAGTCACAAGCTTTATGTTAGGCGCAGTACTCATACAGGAACTTATGAGCAAGAATTGCTCTATCAATCACCATCTACATTAGATATATCTTCTGAAACTTTTTTCAAATCCAAAAGTTCAGTACCTTCCTACAAATTAGTGAATTAGGAGAGGGGCTCTTTTGTGTAGAAAAATAAAAAGCAGGGCAATCTTTCAAACTTGCATCCGAAATGTGAAATATTTATACAAAGAGGGAGAGATGAAGACAATGCAGCAGGGTTGGTTATCTAATTGGCTAGTCAAACATGAGGTGGTTCATAGATCTTTGGGCTTTGATCACCGAGGAATAGAGACTTTACAAATAAAAGCAGGGGATTGGGATTCCATTGCTGTCATTTTATATGTATATGGTTACAATTATTTACGCTCCCAATGTGCTTATGATGTAGCACCCGGTGGATCTTTAGCTAGCGTGTATCATCTTACGAGAATACAATATGGTATAGATAATCCAGAAGAAGTCTGCATAAAAGTCTTTGCCCAAAAGGATAATCCTAGAATTCCGTCTGTCTTCTGGATTTGGAGAAGTGCCGATTTTCAAGAACGCGAATCTTATGATATGGTGGGAATCTCTTATGATAATCATCCGCGCCTTAAACGTATCCTAATGCCTGAAAGTTGGATAGGCTGGCCCTTACGTAAGGATTATATAACCCCCAATTTTTATGAAATACAAGATGCTCATTGAATGATAAGAAATTCATGCTCACTTATACAACACAACTCCAGATTTTATTCAAGTCAAGGAATATTTTTAGGTTCTTTTCCTAGATGAAACGGAATACCTATTTATAATTAATTCCTAATTATACAAAAGCATTCCAGATAGACTGAGCAAAAAAAGGGTTTCATTTGGATTCCCCTATTTTGAAAATCGCATATTAATTTCCTTCATATGAACAGAAAAATAGGATGACTCAAAGAAGTTCTCTACCAGGAACTTTGTACCGCGCACATTACTTAGCACAACTAGGAAAATAAGATAAGATAAAGATAAGCAAGACTAAAAAAATATTCGTCGGAATAGCGGAATACAAAATTAAGAAACGCAAAAAAATAAAGGGGAATCTCACCCCCTTCTTTATCATAAAGAAAAGATATATTTTAAAACTTCTTTAAAAAGAAAAAGAAGTGCCTCTATATTTATATTATAGATTTATCCACTTAGATGAATAAATATTATTAATGAATATGTATCACAATCCATCTCGAGGTATTTGGATCAATACCTATTCGGTGGATCTTTTTTTTTTTTTTCTCTGCCAGGAACCAGATTTGAACTGGTGACACGAGGATTTTCAGTCCTCTGCTCTACCAACTGAGCTATCCTGACCTTTTCTTGTGCATCATCCTAGTAGAGTATTTGTATCTATGTCAATTAAAAGGACTAAAAATTAATTAAAGTATTTCAAATTTTAAATTTGAAAATGGGGGGGGTAGTCCTATGCATTGTGCATGGTTTACTTAAATAAAACTTAAAAATAGAGTGAATAACCAAGATTTCTTGCCGATACTCTAATAAAAAAGAAATCTATTCAATGAATAGGATAAGATCCATTGAGTTCTCTTCGCATTCCTTTGTGAAAGAGTAGAATGAGAAAGCTAATGAATCTTAAACCCATTGCATTGATAAAAAGAAAAAAAAGTGCATTGATAAAAAGAAAAAAAAAAAGAGGATAAATAATAATAATATAGTATAGTTAGGGAATAAAAGAGGATTTGGGGATAGAGGGACTTGAACCCTCACAACTTATAAAGTCGACGGATTTTCCTTTTACTAGAAATTTCATTGTTGTCAGTATTGACATGTAGAATGGGACTCTCTCTTTGTCCTCGTCCGATTAATCCACTTTTTTAAAGATCTCGAAAACTTTGAATTTTAATTGAAGAATTTGATTATTCAATATTCGATTGGAGTGGATTCACAATAATGAAAAAAAAAAATTATGATATGAGTTTTTTATTTCATAATCATTATCATTTCTAATTTCATTTTTAAAAAAGATAAAGAACCTATATTATAATTAGAATATAATATGAGTTCTGTGATTAATCGTTTGCTATGTCAGTATCTATACGTGTTTATTAAATGTATAAGGTATAAAACCCCTCTTTCTCTAATTTAGAACTAGAAGGAATTCCACTAACAACACAACGTAATTAACTCGATTCGTTAGAACAGCTTCCATTGAGTCTCTGCACCTATCCTTTTCCTTTGTATTCTAGTTCGAGAACCCCTTGTTTTCTCAAAACACGGATTTGGCTCAGGATTGCCCTTTTTTAATTCCAGGGTTTCTCTGAATTTGGAAGTTACCACTTAGCAGGTTTCCATACCAAGGCTCAATACAATCAAGTCCGTAGCGTCTACCGATTTCGCCATATCCCCATTTCCCTCTTCTTTGAGACCAGGATTCCTTGTGTAATTTCATCCATCTCTTAGTTTTTTTTTTGAATCATTGAGTTCATCACTCAACGTAGTCTAGCAGTTCAGTTCGACTCTATTTGAGAGACCTCGCTTGCTTATTGCAATTCAGAATTGAATTGATTCTATCCTTGATGTATTTGCAATTCAATCCGAATCAATATATCCAAAAGTTTTTATCTCCCCCACCTCCCGTCTTACTTTTTTATAGTATTCAAAATTATACTATAACGCTTGATATTTATTCTTTTTTTCTAATCAGAATTAGCAATTTTATTTACTCTGACTCTATGTTCCCCTTAGTGAAATATTAATCCTCAAATTATTAACAAATAATAAAGTCTATAATGATCGAATGAAAATACCAATAAATTCTATAATTTTATTTTTTAATATCCTATAGTTAAGCATATCAAGCTAACTTTATCTTTAAGAAGTTTTAGTATTTTTTTATTTTTATAAGTATAACTTCAAATTTAGAACTAGTTAATAGCTAAGATTAATAACTAATATCTGAGATTTTACGGATTTCCTATACTATACCTATTTCTATTTGTTACACTATTTCCGTTATGTAAGCCCACTTAGCTCAGAGGTTAGAGCATCGCATTTGTAATGCGAGGGTCATCGGTTCAAATCCGATAGTCGGCTTTTTTTTCTCTATCGATGTTCTACGAACAAGAATCTCTTTTTTTCCGAATTAAATGGAGAATCCAGGATCTTTTATGTTTTTTACCTTACAATTTTGCTAGATACAAAACAATAAAATAAATAATATATATACAAAAAAAAAAGATTTTGATGAAATTCCATTTTTTGGGGTACTTTAGTTGATTTTACTCTGTTTATCCTGTAGTTTAATTCAGTTTTAATTTCGATGTATTCTGTAATGTAAATACAATGAAATTAATTGTGTAAAATGAAATTTCAATAAAATAAAAAAAGGAGTCTTCATGTCCCGTTATCGAGGACCTCGTTTAAAAAAAATACGCCGTCTGGGAGCTTTACCAGGACTCACTAGAAAAACACCTAAATCCGGAAGTAATCTTAAAAAAAAATTCAATTCTGGGAAAAAGGAGCAATATCGTATTCGTCTTCAAGAAAAACAGAAATTGCGTTTTCATTATGGTCTGACAGAACGACAATTACTTAGATATGTACATATCGCTGGAAAAGCAAAAAGGTCAACAGGCCAGGTTTTACTACAATTACTTGAAATGCGTTTGGATAATATCCTTTTTCGATTGGGTATGGCTTCAACCATTCCTGGGGCCCGCCAATTAGTCAACCATAGACATATTTTAGTTAATGGTCGTATAGTCAATATACCAAGTTTTCGTTGCAAACCCCGAGATATTATTACTACGAAAGATAACCAAAGATCAAAAGGTCTGGTTCAAAATTATATTGCTTCATCGGACCCGGGGAAATTGCCAAAGCATTTGGCGATTGACACGTTGGAATATAAAGGACTAGTAAATAAAATCCTAGATAGGAAGTGGGTCGGTCTCAAAATAAATGAGTTGTTAGTTGTAGAATATTACTCTCGTCAGACTTGAACTTAACGAAAAAAGGAAAGGTTCATAGAATTTTCTTCCCCTTCCCCTTTCCCCGAACTAAATCGCCCTAAGACCATTACCATTAATTTGTATTTTCCCATCAACTAGCTAAAATTGATTAACCCTAGGATTAGGATCCTTTTTTCTTTTTTCCTCTATGTGTATTTTACATACCACAGTAATTTGCTATAGAGAATTTCTAATTTCTATTAAATCAAAATAAGATAATATAAGATATTATATTATTGCTGGAAAAAATTGTTATTTGATTTGATACATTGTGATCCTTAACGTTGATGAATTAAGAAAAACGGAAAGAGAGGGATTCGAACCCTCGGTAAACAAAAGTCTACATAGCAGTTCCAATGCTACGCCTTGAACCGCTCGGCCATCTCTCCTACATAACTTATTATGGAAAATAAACTGAGTGAATAGCGAGTTTTCTTATTCCTGCAGTACAGGTACAACCGCAACCACTCGGGGGTTCCATAGTTCTATTGGAAAAATTCCTTTTGATCTAAGTGGAAGGATACAGGATTTTTTACTAGAAATTGCGCTCGCTATAAAATAAAAGTTTTAATTTGGGTTTTCCCGCAACTAAAGAAAAAGAAAATGGAAGAATTCTTCTTATTGCATAATAAAATAAAGAAACCTTAGAATTCCGTTTGCATAAGATACGCTACACCATACTATCGAAATCAAAAATAGGGTATGAGACAATTAATAACTTTGAAAACACGAAATAGTTGATAACATAAGTTGTTGTTCAGAAATAGGAAAGTGGAATGAAATCCAGTCTTAGTCAAATATTTCATATCTCTTCGTGTCCAAGCAGAAGGAAAAGGATACAATTTGAGCTGAGCGGAAAATCCATATCTCTCTTATCCATTTAAAGCATATGGATTTAGAGTAGAGCATATGGATCAATCTATTTATAATTATAAGAATCGAATGTGTTTGTTTTTATGTTATTTTGTGAAGGAATGAAAACAATTCTATATAGAATGGGTTGGGAATTATGCCTAGATCCCGTGGAAATGGAAATTTCATTGATAAGACCTCCTCAATTGTAGCCAATATTTTATTGCGAATAATTCCGACAACCTCAGGAGAAAAAAAGGCATTTACTTATTATAGAGATGGTGCGATTTGACTCTTTTTTTTGCTTTTTTTTAGCCCTACCTATACCTCAGTCTTACGAAAAAGAGAGGGGGGTTGGCATAGAGAGAACCAAATTTGTAAAGCAAACAAACCCACGCTTCGGGAAGGTGAGGCGAACTAACAATTCCTTCCGTCGTGTATCCTCGATTGATGCGGCTTCAGATACTTCAATTGTAGATTTGAGTATTGAGCGAAAGGTTACACCTACAGGATATGGTATGGTATGGATTACAGGCCAATCCTACTCTATTAGTATCCGTAGGCAGCATAGGGGAGAAAAGCACTACACCTAGAAATAGGAATCAACAAGAGAAAAACTTTGTTAGAAATTACCCCTTTCCTGATCGGTATCAGGGCTGGGAAGAATGGTTGGGATAACAAACAACCATCAGGTTTGTACTTTGGATACCCCTATAACCATCAAAGATCGTTGAAGTAGCTAATTCCTCTAAATAGGAGGCGTTGAGAACAAAGAAATTATTGGAGCTATCGTTTTCCTCTAGCATTAATAGAATTCATTGGTGTTAAGAAAAACCTCTTGTGGGAAGGTTGGCTAGAGATTTCTTGGAAAAATACCAGCCCCTTTCGGTTCATAATGAGACGGGACTAATTCTATTTTGATTCTATAGATTATTTCGCTTAGTACTATTATGTACAGAAGGGAGGAGCCGTATGAGATGAAAACCTCATGTACGGTTTTGGAACGGAGATTTTTTGAATAGAATGAACGACCGTAACGGATGTTGGCTCAATCCGAAGGAAATTATGCGGAAGCTTTGCAAAATTATTATGAAGCTACGCGACTAGAAATCGATCCCTATGATCGAAGTTATATACTCTATAACATAGGCCTTATACACACAAGCAATGGAGAGCATACAAAGGCTTTGGAATATTATTTCCGGGCACTAGAACGAAACCCCTTCTTACCGCAAGCTTTTAATAATATGGCCGTGATCTGTCATTACGTGCGACTATCTCCACTATAGAAAGAAAAAAAAAAAAGAGAGGATCAAATTTTCTAGTAAATACTAGAAAAAAAGGGCTTTCTACATAGGGATCGTAAAAACAACGATTTTTCCCTATCAGCTGTAGGAAGGAAGGACACTTCACGAGAATCAAAAAACGAAGAAAGTATGGCCTATACTACTACTCTATGGATAAAGTTTCTCAAATTGATAGAGAAAGCACCGTAAAGATCAATTAGTGAGCGACTGGGTCGATACAACTAAAAAAAACTGCTTACTTATCCCATGATATGGGGCAAAATTTAGGAATCCGCTTATGTAATAGAGCCGATCCACTAAGGGATTAAGCAGCGGTGTAGTATCAGATCCCAAAGATAGTAAGTTCTTTTTTCTTTCTTATGGAAAAAAGTCTTTTTCAAGGATTCTATAGAGATTTCATATATGAAACCGGGATAGTTACCTCTCAGAAAATTTGAACGAAGGCTCTATATCTATCTATGCTTCATTCTTCTGAAGGTGGGAAAAAAGATCAAACTGATTATTGATAAAAATTAGGGTTTGAAACTTAGGTAATTAATTTCTTCTGCTTAACCCAAGAACAAATTGGATCGATTTTTGATAAATCGAATTCAGTTAAGATAGGGGAAATTCAGATAGCAATTTCTGAGCCGTATGAGGTAGGAAACTCTCAAGTACGGTTCTAAGGGAAGGAACTTCCTATTCCGACCGAGGAGAACAGGCCATTCTACAGGGTGATTCGGAAATTGCGGAAGCTTGGTTTGATCAAGCTGCTGAATATTGGAAACAAGCTATAGCGCTTACTCCGGGAAATTATATTGAAGCACAGAACTGGTTGAAGATTACGAAGCGCTTTGAATTTGAATAAGACCATGCTCCTTCTTTTTCATAAAATGGGTGGTTTGGTTGTTGATCCATTAATCAAATAAATTAGGTCGTAAGATCGAATCAAGAATTTCATTATATCCATTTCTTATACCTTCTATTTTATATGATATTTCATAAGAATAAACCATAGGGATAGGGTCTAGAATAGAAGTAATAAAGTGAATAAAAAGAGGGGGCAATCTAAATATTGCTAATATATTAGGACCATCTTATTAATAATTCTAATGAGTTATCTTGGAATTTAGAATCAAATAAAAAACCCTATATTATGCTCAAGGAAAGTAGATATAGATAGGAGCTTATGCCCTCAAAAAAAATACACTAGTTTCTTAAATTAAAAATAAAAAAGATTTTTTTCTTACGTCGAGAAATATTTGTTTTTCAAGATAAACAATGTCCGTTAGGCACCTAATCTTTATGTCATAATAGACCCGAACACTTGCCTCGGATTGACTTCAATATATAATTGCTCCAGTGAATAACTAAAAAAAAAATAGAAGGATGGTAGATAGTAAAGAAAAGAACTAATCACAATATCTATCTTTCAAAATCTATCTTTCAAAATCTATCTTTCAAAATATATATCTTTCAAAGATTCACTAAAAAGACAGTTGGCGGGTCTCTTTGTATGTCTTGTCCGGAAAGAGGAGGACTTAATGATTATTCGTTCGCCGGAACCAGAAGTAAAAATTGTTGTGGATAGGGATCCTGTAAAAACATCTTTTGAGGAATGGGCCAGACCCGGCCATTTCTCAAGAACACTAGCTAAGGGCCCTGATACTACCACTTGGATCTGGAACCTACATGCTGATGCTCACGATTTCGATAGTCATACTGGTGATTTGGAGGAGATTTCTCGAAAAGTCTTTAGTGCTCATTTCGGGCAACTTTCCATTATCTTTCTTTGGTTGAGTGGCATGTACTTTCATGGCGCCCGTTTTTCCAATTATGAAGCATGGCTAAGTGATCCTACTCACATTGGACCCAGTGCTCAGGTAGTTTGGCCTATAGTAGGGCAAGAAATATTGAATGGTGATGTAGGCGGGGGTTTCCGAGGAATCCAAATAACCTCTGGTTTTTTTCAGCTTTGGCGAGCATCTGGAATAACTAGTGAATTACAACTCTATTGTACTGCAATTGGTGCATTGATTTTTGCAGCGTTAATGCTTTTTGCTGGTTGGTTCCATTATCACAAAGCCGCTCCCAAATTGGCCTGGTTCCAAGATGTAGAATCCATGTTGAATCACCACTTAGCGGGATTATTAGGACTTGGGTCTCTTTCTTGGGCGGGGCACCAAATTCATGTATCTTTACCAATTAACCAATTTCTTGACGCTGGGGTGGATCCTAAAGAGATACCACTTCCTCATGAATTTATCTTGAATCGGGACCTTTTGGCTCAACTTTATCCTAGTTTTGCCGAAGGAGCAACCCCTTTTTTCACTTTAAATTGGTCCAAATACGCAGAATTTCTGACTTTTCGCGGAGGACTAGATCCAGTAACCGGTGGTCTCTGGCTGACCGATATTGCGCACCATCATTTAGCTATTGCTATTCTTTTCCTAATCGCAGGTCATATGTATAGGACCAATTGGGGTATTGGCCATGGACTTAAAGATATTTTGGAGGCTCACAAGGGCCCATTTACAGGACAAGGCCATAAGGGTCTTTATGAAATCTTAACAACGTCATGGCATGCTCAATTATCTCTTAACCTAGCTATGCTAGGCTCTACAACCATTGTTGTAGCTCATCATATGTATTCTATGCCTCCCTATCCATACCTAGCTACTGACTATGGTACACAACTTTCCTTGTTCACACACCACATGTGGATTGGCGGATTTCTAATAGTCGGTGCTGCTGCACATGCAGCAATTTTTATGGTAAGAGACTATGATCCAACTACTCGATACAACGATCTATTAGATCGCGTCCTTAGACACCGCGATGCAATCATATCCCACCTTAACTGGGTATGTATATTTCTAGGTTTTCACAGTTTTGGCTTGTACATTCATAATGATACCATGAGTGCTTTAGGCCGTCCACAAGATATGTTTTCGGATACTGCCATACAATTACAACCTATCTTTGCTCAATGGGTACAAAATATCCATGCTACTGCGCCTGGCGTAACAGCTCCTGGTGCAACAACAAGTACTAGCTTAACGTGGGGAGGCGGCGAGTTAGTAGCAGTAGGTGGCAAAGTGGCTTTGTTACCTATTCCATTAGGAACCGCAGATTTTTTAGTCCATCACATTCATGCATTTACCATACATGTGACTGTATTAATACTTTTGAAAGGTGTTTTATTTGCTCGGAGTTCCCGTTTGATACCCGATAAAGCAAATCTAGGTTTTCGCTTTCCTTGCGATGGGCCTGGCCGAGGGGGAACATGTCAAGTATCCGCCTGGGATCATGTTTTCTTAGGTTTATTCTGGATGTACAATGCAATTTCGGTAGTCATTTTCCATTTCAGTTGGAAAATGCAGTCGGATGTTTGGGGTACTATAAGTGATCAAGGGGTGGTAACTCATATTACAGGGGGAAACTTTGCACAGAGTTCCATTACGATTAATGGGTGGCTTCGAGATTTCTTGTGGGCACAGGCATCGCAAGTCATTCAGTCTTATGGTTCTTCATTATCTGCATATGGTCTTTTTTTCTTAGGTGCTCATTTTGTCTGGGCCTTCAGTTTAATGTTTTTATTCAGCGGCCGTGGTTATTGGCAAGAACTCATTGAATCTATCGTTTGGGCTCATAACAAATTAAAAGTTGCTCCTGCTACTCAGCCTAGAGCCTTGAGCATTATACAAGGACGCGCTGTAGGAGTAACCCATTACCTTCTGGGTGGAATTGCCACGACATGGGCATTCTTCTTAGCGAGAATTATTGCAGTAGGATAGTGGCTAGGAGGATTTGAAAGGCATTATGGAATTAAGATTTCCCAGGTTTAGCCAAGGCTTAGCTCAGGACCCCACTACTCGTCGTATTTGGTTTGGTATTGCTACCGCACATGATTTCGAAAGTCATGATGATATTACTGAAGAACGTCTTTATCAGAACATTTTTGCTTCTCACTTTGGGCAATTAGCAATAATCTTTCTATGGACGTCCGGAAATCTGTTTCATGTAGCTTGGCAAGGAAATTTTGAATCATGGATACAGGATCCTTTACACGTAAGACCTATTGCTCATGCGATTTGGGATCCTCATTTTGGTCAACCCGCTGTGGAAGCCTTTACTCGAGGAGGTGCTGCTGGTCCAGTGAATATTGCTTATTCTGGAGTTTATCAGTGGTGGTATACAATAGGATTACGCACCAATGAGGATCTTTATACTGGAGCTCTTTTTCTATTATTTCTTTCTACGCTGTCCTTAATAGCGGGTTGGTTACATCTACAACCCAAATGGAAACCAAGCCTTTCGTGGTTCAAAAACGCGGAATCTCGTCTCAATCATCATTTGTCAGGACTTTTCGGGGTAAGTTCTTTGGCTTGGACAGGACATTTAGTTCATGTTGCTATTCCCGCATCCAGGGGGGAGTACGTTCGATGGAATAATTTCTTAGATGTATTACCCTATCCCCAGGGGTTGGGACCCCTTTTGACGGGTCAATGGAATCTTTATGCCCAAAACCCTGATTCGAGTAATCATTTATTTGGTACCGCTCAAGGAGCGGGAACTGCCATTCTAACTCTTCTTGGGGGATTCCATCCACAAACACAAAGTTTGTGGCTGACCGATATGGCTCACCATCATTTAGCTATTGCATTTATTTTTCTCATTGCCGGTCACATGTATCGAACTAACTTCGGAATTGGGCACAGTATTAAAGATCTTTTAGAAGCGCATACTCCTCCGGGGGGTCGATTAGGGCGTGGGCATAAGGGCCTTTATGACACAATCAACAATTCGATTCATTTTCAGTTAGGTCTTGCTCTAGCTTCTTTAGGGGTTATTACTTCCTTAGTAGCTCAACATATGTACTCTTTACCTCCTTATGCATTCATAGCACAAGACTTTACTACTCAAGCTGCTTTATATACTCATCACCAATATATTGCAGGGTTCATCATGACAGGGGCTTTTGCTCATGGAGCTATTTTTTTCATTAGGGATTACAATCCGGAACAGAATGAGGATAATGTATTGGCAAGAATGTTAGACCATAAAGAAGCTATCATATCTCATTTAAGTTGGGCTAGCCTCTTTCTAGGATTCCATACCTTGGGCCTTTATGTTCATAACGACGTCATGCTTGCTTTTGGTACTCCAGAAAAGCAAATCTTGATCGAACCTATATTTGCCCAATGGATACAATCTGCTCATGGCAAGACGACATATGGGTTCGATATACTCTTATCTTCAACGAATGGCCCCGCTTTCAATGCGGGTCGAAGCCTATGGTTGCCCGGATGGTTGAATGCTGTTAATGAGAATAGTAATTCGCTTTTCTTAACAATAGGACCTGGGGATTTCTTGGTTCATCATGCTATTGCTCTAGGTTTGCATACAACTACATTGATTTTAGTAAAGGGCGCTTTAGATGCACGCGGTTCCAAATTAATGCCAGATAAAAAGGATTTTGGATATAGTTTTCCTTGTGACGGCCCAGGGCGCGGCGGTACTTGTGATATTTCTGCTTGGGACGCATTTTATTTGGCAGTTTTCTGGATGTTAAATACCATTGGGTGGGTTACTTTTTATTGGCATTGGAAACATATCACATTATGGCAGGGCAACGTTTCACAATTTAATGAATCCTCCACTTATTTGATGGGATGGTTAAGAGATTACCTATGGTTAAACTCTTCACAACTTATCAATGGATATAATCCTTTTGGGATGAATAGTTTATCGGTATGGGCGTGGATGTTCTTATTTGGACATCTTGTTTGGGCTACTGGATTTATGTTCTTAATTTCCTGGCGGGGGTATTGGCAGGAATTAATTGAGACTTTAGCATGGGCTCATGAACGCACACCTTTAGCTAATTTAATTCGCTGGAGAGATAAGCCCGTGGCTCTTTCCATTGTGCAAGCAAGATTGGTTGGATTAGCTCACTTTTCCGTGGGTTATATATTCACTTATGCAGCTTTCTTGATTGCCTCAACATCAGGCAAGTTTGGTTAATTTAGTTTGTTTTTTTGTACTGTATCAGCACCTAGTTCATTACTCTTGATAGAGAGGGAGGATCTGCCTTTTTAGATTTCTTTTTCTATTTATTTTTCCATCTAGGATTAGAACCGTATACTTGGTAATAATAGCAACGACACATTATGGCAAAAAAAAGTTTGATTCAGAGGGAGAAGAAGCGGCAGAAATTAGAACAGAAATATCATTTGATTCGTCAATCTTTAAAAAAAAAGATAAGAAGCAAAGTTTCTCCCTTGAGTTTGAGTGAAAAAACGAAAATGCGAGAAAAATTGCAATCCCTACCGCGTAATAGTGCACCTACACGCCTTCATCGACGTTGTTTTTTGACCGGAAGACCTAGAGCTAACTATCGACATTTTGGGCTATCCGGACACGTACTTCGAGAAATGGTTTATGAATGTTTGTTACCGGGTGCAACAAGATCCAGTTGGTAAGGATAAAATACCCTTTCGTATTTGTATGGATTTCTGGAATTGATAATCATAGAGGAGCCCTCTTTACCATTCTGTATAAATGGACTATTCTATTTGTATAGATATTGGTAGAGGGGCGTATCCAACCCTCTTTTATCCACTAGTTACCCCTCTTTAGTTTAAGAGTATAGAGCAGTTTGGTAGCTCATAAGGCTCATAACCTTGGGGTTGCGGGTTCGATTCCCACTACCGCCTCCATACTCCTTCTTTATGATATATGCATGATATAATATATACATCATGCATTTGTATCTGGATTTTTTGATTTCCTAAAAGAGTTTTGGTCTAACAGTTTTTTCTCGGAAGAAGCAAAAAAATAAAAGAAAGAATAAAATATGAAAGAAAAGCGTCCATTGTCTAATGGATAGGACAGAGGTCTTCTAAACCTTTGGTATAGGTTCAAATCCTATTGGACGCAATCTTATTTCTATCTATTCTTTAAATAACTATACTAAACTAAAAACAAAGAAAACTTTTTTGCATGATTCAAATGAAAAAGCTTTCTCAACGATTCCTATTCTACTAACAAGAGTAGACATGCAAAATTTATTTGTTACTGAAGAGAAAACCGTTCCAGCTGTTCCTGAATAGCTTCCTTCAAAAGGATTTCCGCTTGCTCGGTGAATGTCTTGCTAGAAGATATAATTTCTTGGAATTGAGGTTTAGTATCTTTTAGATGTTTACGTAACTCATCCAGAAATTTATTTACCTGTTCAATTTCTAACGAATCAAGATATCCTCTTGTTCCGGTATAAATAGTAGCTATCTGCTCTTCCACTGGGAGAGGATTTGCCTGGGATTGTTTAAGCAATTCCCTTAATCGTCGACCCCTTGCCAATTGATTCTGACTTGTTTTATCGAGAGCAGAGGCGAATTGTGCAAAGGCTTGTAACTCTGCGAATTGCGCTAGTTCCAATTTTGATTTGCCAGCTACTTGTTTCATGGCTTTAATTTGAGCCGCGGATCCTACTCTGGAAACAGAAATACCCACATTAATAGCGGGTCGAATTCCGGCATTGAATAGATCCGCAGATAAGAATATTTGTCCATCTGTAATGGAGATTACATTAGTAGGAATATAGGCGGAAACGTCTCCAGATTGAGTCTCAACTATTGGTAAAGCGGTCATACTTCCTTCGCCTAAAAGAGAATTTAATTTAGCGGCTCTTTCTAAAAGGCGTGAATGCAAATAAAAAACATCCCCTGGATAAGCCTCACGTCCGGGAGGTCTTCTTAATAGAAGGGACATTTGGCGATAAGCTTGTGCCTGTTTGGAGAGATCATCATAAATTATTAAAGTATGCCGTTCGCGGTACATAAAATACTCAGCCAGGGCTGCTCCCGTATAAGGAGCGAGGTATTGTAATGTAGCAGGTGAATCCGCCATTTCAGCTACTACAATAGTGTATTCCATGGCCCCCTCCTCATGGAAAGTAGTTACTACTTGAGCTACGGAGGATGCTCTTTGACCGATAGCTACATAAACACATATTACACCTTGCCCTTTTTGATTGAGAATTGTATCTGTGGCTACTGCTGTTTTGCCAGTCTGTCTGTCCCCAATAATTAACTCTCGCTGACGCGCGCCCTATAGGGATCATCGAATCGATAGCAATAAGCCCTGTTTGAAGAGGTTCGTATACGGAACGCCTGGAAATTATACTTGGAGCAGGAGATTCAATTAAGCGAGATTCGGAAGCTATAATTTCGCCTTTCCCATCAATAGGTTTAGCCAGAGCATTTACAACACGACCCAAGTAAGCCTCACTCACGGGTATCTGAGCAATTCTTCCTGTTGCTTTTACAAAACTTCCCTCTTGTATCATCAACCCATCGCCCATTAATACAATCCCAACATTTTTGGATTCCAAATTCAGAGCAATACCCCTAGTACCTTCTGCAAATTCGACTAATTCACCTGACATTATTTCACCAAGACCTATAATACGAGCAATCCCATCCCCCACTTGAACTACGCGACCTATATTCTCAATCCCTACTTTCCTATTATATTGTTCAATACGTTCGCGGAGAATTTTATGAATTTCGTCGACTCGAAGGGTTGCCATTAGTGTTTCTTGACTCTTTTTTCGGAAGCAAGGGGAAAAATAATGCCTAAATTCTAAACGAAAGTAGAAGTTCAAGGCCTAATTAATTTAATTATTTCTTCCATTCCAGGGACCCGAGAATGCCAATATTAGCACGAATCGTACGGAAATGTAACTCGGTATTCAAACAACTATTCAGAGTTCCTAGAGCTCCTTGTACGGCCTGTTGGAAAACCCGCTGTCGGACCTGATTCATTGCCCTTTGTTTTTCAAAATAAAGGGTTTCGTTTTTAGACTTTTCCAATTGTTCCAAACTAATAGAAGTAGCATTAATCAAATTTGCTTTTTCTCGTTCTATCTCAGAGTATCCATTCATTCGATACTCATCCGCTTCTAGTTCGACTTTCTGTAATCGAATCCGAGCTTTTTCGAGTTGCTCAATGGTCCCTCTACGCAATTCTTCTGAATTTCGAATAGTACTCAAGATCCTCTGTTTTCGATTATCTAATAAATCTTTTAATGAAAGTAGATTATTTTGTAAGTTTACAACTTTTATGATCTCTTCCCGAACCAAACATGAATCTTTCGATTCATTTGGCTCTCACGCTCCTTTTTTTTTTTCTATAGCTATTTCCATATCTTTTTTTTAAGTAATGAGCCTATCCTCTATCTTCTTTTTTATGTTTATATTTCAATATACCGAAACCTATATAAGACTAGATAAATATTAAGAGGACTCTTCCGCCTAGATAAAAATATATCATGGTCAGCAAAGTTGTTTCTTTATTTTTATTTGCCCTCTAGTTAATAATTTCAATTTCATTAAGAAAAACTAACTAAATAAATGGAAAATGAAAATTAATAGAATTCTTTTTTATTTTTTTTTTCTTCAAATCCAAAAAATTTCTCTTTTTTATACATAGGTCGTCGATTCGGCATTGGTTAAAAAAGGGCAGGGTGCCCCCTTTTTTTTCTAGTAAATAGTTCAAACCATTTTATCGATATGAGTGTTCTATATCAGATAAATTTTACATTAGCTATTTCCCGTTTAAATTGGTACTAATACTAATATAGTTGTAGAAAGAGTACCTCTTTTTGCCTGGACTTCAAGCAGTTTAGCTTTAACCGTGTTAATGGTCTCACATTCTTGGTTTATAGAGAATCAAAGTTGATTTACCAATGAGTCGCGAAATGCTATGGTTCTTCCATATGATTTCTGAATTTATTCAGAAGTAATTCGTCGAGATCGTGCACCCTTTTCTTATTTATCCGAAAAATACTAAAAAATATTATAAAGTGCAGCCGGATAGATCCAATCTATTCTTGAAATAGACAACTCGCACACACTCCCTTTCCAAAAAAAATCAAAACACCAACCACTACAGTTAGATTTATTAGATTTGTTGCTAAAATATCGGTATTAAGCCCGAAACTGCCAGCGGATGGCCAGTGAGCTAAAAAAACGAAAGAATGGGTTACATTTTTCATATGCTCTCCTCTTATAGATAGGACGAACAAAGAACAAAGTTTTTCGATCACTTACTTCGCTCGCCCTTTTTTGATCGGTTTTTTTAATGCAAATAGATTCAATCTAGTAATTTCTTTTAGATTAAGTCTTACGTCTTGTTTGACCGGTGAAAGACTTCCTTTGTTGAAATGTTCTGTTCCCAAAATTCCTAAAATAAAAGGAAAAAACTTTCCACTTTCCTAAACTAAGGACGGGAAATAAGAAGGTGAGCATATCTTCTAAATTAATAATACTCAACTCAGCCCTTCCTAGAATGGGGTATTATCTGTCCCGATAAATAGATAATTCCAGGAGTAATAAATAGGAGTAAATTAAATAAAGTATTGATATAATTGGAATTGTGGAAGCAAATACCAATTTACTAAAAAAAGAAAAAAGTATCTAATCGAAATCGAAAGAATTTTTTTTTTAAGATTAAACAAAAGGGTTCGCAAATAAAAGCGCTAGTGCCACAACTAGTCCATAAATTGTTAAAGCTTCCATAAAAGCTAGACTAAGCAATAAAGTACCTCGTATTTTACCTTCTGCTTCTGGCTGTCTCGCAATACCTTCTACAGCTTGTCCTGCAGCAGTACCTTGACCAACTCCAGGTCCAATAGAAGCAAGCCCTACGGCCAATCCAGCAGCAATAACAGAAGCAGCAGCAATTAGTGGATTCATGGTGAGTAGTTCCTCGTGTCAAAAAAAAGAAATGGTTAAGGATACAATCAACCAATAAATTCTTACTTCTAAGCTCTATTGGGGAGAAGTAAAGTAACTAAAAAGTACAAATTGAAATCAAATTGAAATGATAATGTGAATTGTCCGAACTACATAGAAGGGAATTCCATATCCATATATCGGATTAGATAATGAATCTAACCTAGGAATATATAATATAATATCCTATATATATACATTTGTTTCTTCTATTTTGTTTGCATATTTTCTCATTTTCTATTGAATCGGATTCTAAAATCATTGCTTAAAGTGGAAACCTGCATAAAAGAGGACTCCACTTATAGACATTAAGGATATTATAGTATAGATCTAGCCTGACTCCACCCTCCTTAATGCATATATACTTTGAAAATTCCATAATATAGTCTATTCTATTCTCTCTCCTACAACTCTAGGCTATATATTCATACGCATTTCTAACTATTTTTTTGCAACCAAGCAGATTATCTGGAACCATGCATGAATTGAGCTAAGCTGCAAAAAAAAAAAATACTATTTCCAAAAAGAGTCAATTCAATGATGACCCTCCATGGATTCACCTATATAGGCTGCGGCTAATGTTGCAAAAATAAGAGCTTGAATACCGCTTGTAAATAATCCAAGAAACATGACCGGTATAGGGATTACTAAGGGGACTAAAGAAACAAGAACAACAACGACTAATTCATCCGCCAATATATTCCCGAAAAGTCGAAAGCTAAGCGATAATGGTTTTGTGAAATCTTCTAGGATGTTAATTGGTAAAAGGATTGGAGTTGGTTTAATATATTTCTCGAAATAGCTCAATCCTTTTTTGCTAAGACCAGCATAAAAATATGCCGCTGACGTGAGTAAAGCTAAAGCAACAGTAGTATTTATATCATTCGTGGGCGCTGCTAATTCCCCATGGGGTAACTCTATAATTTTCCAAGGTAAAAGAGCACCCGACCAATTCGAAACAAAAATAAAAAGGAACATAGTTCCAATAAAGGGAACCCAGGGACCATATTCTTCTCCAATCTGAGTTTTGCTCAAGTCTCGAATAAACTCAAGGACATATTCAAAAAAATTCTGACCGTCGGTCGGGATGGTTTGTGGATTCCGAACAGCTATGACAACTGAACCTAGCAAGATAGTAATTACGACCCAAGAAGTGATGAGTACTTGGGCATGAATTTGGAAACCTCCTATTTGCCAATAGAAGTGTTGGCCTACTTCTACACCCGATATATCGTATAACCCCTTGAGTGTTTTAATGGAACAAGGTATAATATTCATATTGTCCTCTGATAAAAATTGAACTTCAAAAAAGGAATTCTTTTGATTCAACCATCTCTTTCTCAACTCAGCAACTTGAAGTATTAATCTTATATTTAGGATACCAAGAAAGCACATCAGATCATAATATATATCAATACCCTCTAATATATATCAATATTCCCCTTCTTTTTTCTATGCAAAAAAAATTCTATGCAAAAAAAAAGATATAGTAAAGTAAGTGATTCCATAAATTTACGCAGTTGCCCAAGAATTCACTATATATTCTTAATCAACGATTTCTTATATAGAGAGAACGGCCCTCACAAATTGAAAATACTAATTTGTTAAGAATCAATCGAATTGAAGTCATAGTGTCATCGTTGGCTGGAATCGATATATTCGCGAGATCCGGGTCACAATTTGTATCGACTAAAGAAATAGTAGGAATCCCCAAAATGGCACATTCCCGAAGAGCTATATACTCTTTTTGCTGATCAAGGACGATCACAATGTCTGGCAATCTCGTCATATATTTGATCCCGCCGAGATACCTTTGCAAAGTAGATAATTTTCTCTTCAAGATTGCCACATCTCTTTTTGGGAGATGGTGGAATTTTCCCATTTTTTCTTCTGCTCTTAAGTCTCTAAATTGAGAAAGTCTAGTTTTCGTAATCGACCAATTCGTTAACATACCACTGAACCACTTTTTATTAACATAATGACAACGAGCCCTTATTGCAGCTGATGCTACTAAATCTGTTGCTCTTTTTTTGGTACCAACAATTAAGAAACTTTTTCCCTGACTTGCTGCATCAAAAACTAAATCACAAGCTTCTGATAAAAAACGAGCCGTTCTAGCGAGATTTATAATATGAGTACCTTTACGCTTTGCCGAAATGTAAGGGGCCATTTTAGGATTCCATTTCTTAATACCATGACCAAAATGAACTCCTGCTTCTATCATCTCTTTCAAATTAATGTTCCAATATCTTCTTGTCATTTTTTCCACACTTCCTTTTTTTTAATCCTACCATTCCATTACGGAATTTAGTTCTTTTTGAAGATTAAGAAAGATCCGAAATAGCTTGAAATAAATAATAATTGTTCCGAGAGAACCTTGTACTAAGATAAGAGTTGGCCATTGATACATGGTATAAACATAACCACCTTAATGAATTAACTGACTTGTTTTACTTATTAAAATAAAAATCTTAAAAATCTAAAATTTGACCTGTTAGTGTTCTAAGTTCAAAAGTCTAGTAAAGTAAAAAATATTTTTATGGGGGTTCTTATGTCTCATAAAAATTGTTTGTTACGTCAGAATCTGAAGAAACTAATTCTGTATGGAGAAACAAAAAATCTCTCATTTCCGACGCGAATAGATTTTTTTTTTTTATTTCGAAATAAAGGTTCTTGTCTTGTGGGGAACGATGCACAAATTTTTGGAATCCGGTACCAACAGGTATAATCCCCCCCAGAACTACGTTTTCTTTCAAGCCTTTCAACCAATCAATGCGACCTCGTAGGGCAGCTTTTGCTAAAACTCGAGCAGTTTCTTGAAAACTTGCTTCAGATATGAAACTTTGGGTATTCAGGGAAGCCCTTGTTATTCCCAATAAGATTGCCCGATAATAGATCGATTCATCCAAAGCTCGTCCTGCTCGTTCCGCTCGCAATAGTCCGATTAATTCCCCAGGCGAAAAAACATTAGACATTCCATCTTCGGAAACCCGCACTTTTGATGTTACTTGGCGTATAATAATCTCTATATGTCTATTATGGATCTGTACCCCTTGGGATCGATAAACCTTTTGGATTTTATTAACCAAAGAGATACGACTTTGGGCTATGGTTAGCTCAGCTCCAATCAAGAATCCCCAAGGGACCCCAAGAATTCTTGGTATACGCTCATTCCAATCCTCAATTCTCCTTTCGAGATTCGGGGATAATGAATCAATTGAACGCGCTTCAAAGATTTGTTCCACTTTTGGAAGACCTTGCGTTATGTCACTAGATCTCGATTTTTCATATATAAACGTAACTAACCTATCTCCCTTGTAAAGGATTTCTCCATAATGACCATTAACAGTTGCTCCTGTAGTGGCCAAATAAGGTTTAGCTGCTCTTATAACAAAGGAATTCATATTTACAATGAAAATTTGACCGGATTTTTTTATGTGCGATTTAAATAGACATACATTTTCACAAATAAATTGTCCAAGGTGAATTATTGCCAATGTCTCTTCCCAAGAATCATGATGGACAAAGTGACAATTCAAAAGGAATGGATCCAACATTATGTTACTATCGAAATTAGAAATCCTTTTATTTTCATCTATTAAAGAGTATTTAAGTTCTTGAAGTACTTGGAAGGTTTGTTTTAAATTGTCAACGAACAAATATTTTTTTAACAGGATTTTATTATGCGTTAGTAAATAGTAAGATGAAGAAAAATGCGATATACTAGCTACAATAGCGCCTAAGGGCCCAAAAATTTCTCGAATAGGAATTCTAGGATTCCATTCTTTTATCGCATTGGGATGTTTTGAATTCTTGAATAAACCAATTCGAGAACAGTTGGATGCCGACAAAATCATCAAAGAGTGGTATTCTTTATTTCGATTCAACAAAGTGCCAATAGCTTCTGGATGTTGGCTAAGTGATTCAATCTTCGCCTTGGAATAAAAAGAATTGATATTGGCGCGATCTAACCTATTATGGGGAATCGGTCCTGCACTTGTCCTACCATACCTTTTTCGTGTATACGAAATAGTGGACTTGACTAACTCAATTCTTAGGAAATCGCGAATAAGATCATTTGCTCTTACCTCAACAAGGGAAGCACCAGCCTTTTCTTTTTCTTCTTGTTCCCAATTCACTACTAAGCAAGTTCTAACAAATTGACTATTTGTGTGATAAATTCTTTGAGTTAACTTGCTATTTTCATGAGAAATAAAATTGACAAGTCGAATTTGGAGATTATTTTCTTCTTGCAAGAGATCCTGCGGGAAAAGTGTTGCTAAATTTCTTCCTTCGTCCATTTCATATGCCACTGTAGGGCGAACGGAAACAAAATACTTTTCCTTGCTCTTGAGAATTTTTTTCCGTTGAACATAGACCCAATTTTTCCTTTTTTTTGATTCCTTAGAATCTTTTTTTTGTCTTTCTGGCGGTATCAAACCAGCCACCTAATATCTTATCCGCCTCTTCAGGAAAATGAATATCTCCGGAAAATATTTTGAGTTCCGTATGGCTTTTTTTTCTCTTCACTCGGACCAGTCCGCCTAGTCGACTTCTTGTATTTTTTGTGAGTTGTGTATTCACTCCAATAATACTATTGTCAAGTATCTTTAGGGATGAAGATCTCGGCAAGATATGAAGTTCTTGAAGAATGAAAAAAAACCGATCTACTTCTTTTTGGTATTTTAGACTAAATTCTTTTGTTCCTCGATGCTCAATCAAACCCTCTTTTTTTAAGATGGAATCTTCCTCTGGGCTCTCGTATTCGTCCTCTGAATCTTCTTCTGAGTCTTCCTCTAAAGTACCATATTTTTCCTCTGCGCTTTCCCCGGGGCTGCCATATTCGTCTTCTGAGTCTTCCTCTAGAGTTCCATATTCGTCCTCTTGGGTCCTATATTTGCTCTCTGGGCTCCCATATTCCTCTTCTGAGTCTTTCTCTAAAGTCCTATATTCGTTCTCTGGGTTCCCATATTCGTTTTCTGGGCTCCCATATTCGTCTTCTAGGGTTTCATATTCGTATTCGTCTTCTAGGATTCCATATTTAGATTCTTCTAGGGTTTCATATTCATATTCGTCCTCTCGGGTCCTGTATTCGTCTTCTAGGGTCTCATATTCCTCTTCTGAGTCTTCCGCTCGAGTCCTATATTCTTCTTCTAGGGTCCTATATCTAAATTTAACAATTCCTGAACCCTTTTTATCTTTTCTGTATCGGGGATCGTCAAAATAAGCAAAAATAGTATTTCTACGTAAAACACCCATAAGGGGGATTTCAATCGAAATCCCAAAACAGGATATTAGTTCTTTCTCTTGTTCTTGATGATATTGTAATGGAATGACGAACCTATTTCTTCGCTTTTTCGCCAACAAATCTGAATTATCTTGAAAAATAGAAGGATAGATAAAATTCCAATGGCCATTGGACATGATTCGATCCGACGTTGAATAATCAAGAATTTCCCTATCTTTTTTACCATAAGTATTCATTTGATCTTGATCCTTGTGGAGTGAAAAAGACGCTATACTGGATCTGCACATACTTACTGACAATATCCATAAATGGCTTGTTTTTGGTAATCGGCGAAGATTACCATATTGATATTCGGGCGCATGGTAAACATCAGTACTCCAGTGCATTTCGCCGTCTGATTCAGAATAAATATGCTTTTGTACCCTTTCTTTAAAATGTAAAGTGGACGTTCCGGCACGAATCTCCGCAATTACTTGTTCGGATTTTACATATTGATCATTTTGCACTAGAATCAAGCTTTTTGAGGGAATATTCACACTATATAGAATATCTTGACTCTGAATAGTTACATGCAAGTCTATATAACATAGAAAAGCAGGCTGCCCATGACGGGTACGTGTGGGGTGAACCAAATTCTCATTGAATTTTATTTTTCCATTCGAAGGGGATCGTACAAGGTCGGCAGTACCCCCTGTGAATACTCCGCCAGTATGAAAAGTTCTTAATGTTAGTTGAGTCCCTGGCTCCCCAATTGATTGACCTGCAATAATACCTACGGCTTCTCCCAATTCGACCAGATCACTATGAGTAGGACTCCGGCCATAGCATAATTGACAGATCCAAGAAGTGCTTCGGCAAGTAAAGGGGGTTCTAATATATATTGGTTGTGCTCGAAATGGTTGTGCTCGAAAGGCAGTTATGAATCGATTGACTAATCCAATTCCAATATCTTGATTTCGCGCGGCAATGCATCGTGAACCGATATATATATCGTCTGCTAATACACGACCAATTAGTGTTTGGACAAAAAGTTTTTCCGTCATCCCATTTTGAGGACTTACAGAAATACCTCGGATAGTACCACAATCTCTTCTACGCACAATAATATGTTGAACTACTTCAACAAGTCTACGTGTAAGATATCCAGCATCTGCTGTTCGCACAGCAGTATCTACAACCCCTTTGCGGGCTCCATAGCAGGAAATTATATATTCTGTCAAAGAAAGTCCCTCGCGTAAATTGCTTTGAATAGGTAAATCAATCATTTGTCCTTGAGGGTCCGACATTAATCCTCTCATACCTACTAATTGGTGTACTTGAGATGCATTTCCTCTGGCTCCTGAAAAAGACATTAGATAGACTGGATTAGAAGGATCCGTTATCCGAAAATTTGAATTCATTTCTTGTTTCAAATATTCACTTGTCGCATACCATATCTCAACAGATTGGCGTAATTTTTCTACCGCGTGTACAGCCCCATAATAATAGTGTTTCTCCAAAAGAAAACTCTGTTGTTCCGCGTCTTGGACTAACCATCCCTTAGAGGGTATTGTTAAAAGATCCTCGATTCCTAACGAAATCGATGTAGTAGTGGCTTGATGGAAGCCCAGAGTCTTTAGTTGATCCAGTATATGGGATGTATATCCCATTCCAAAATGATCTATTAATCTGCTAATAAGTCGTTTCATACCAGTTCCGTCTATCTCTTTATTATGAAAGACCAGATTGGCCCGTTCCGCCATACATAAGTACCCCCTTTTCGGCTGAGTAGGATTCGACAATTGCTGAGTAGGATTCGACAATGGGCCTGAGTCAGTGATTCGAAAATTTAATTAACTTAATTGCCTCAATCTCAATCTGGATTCGCGTGGCAAATAATGATGATACTAGGGAAATCGGAATGCCCCCCGAAAGGGGAGGGGCATCGCCGAATCTAACTTTCTTGTTTAGGTAGTGTATGAATAGGCCTGACTAAATCCTTGTATGGCTTCCTCTATTTCTCTATAAAAAGAAATATGACCAAGAGTGGTTCGAATGTATATCGAACGAATTTCTTTTTTTCTATTTCCCATTATTAGATAGTGGGCATAAATCTCATGATAAGTCCCCAAAGATTCATATTGAACTTCAATCGGAACTTCTCTTGACCCAATGACGCGTTGATCCAGGTTCCATCGTAGCCACAAGGGACTATCTAAACTGATTAGTTTTTGTCTATAAGCTCCCAGTGCATCATAAGAACTAGAAAAATGGGGTTCTTTATCTTTCCTATATTTAAAATTATTATTATTATTGTAATTTACTTTTAGATTTGGGTAGTTTCTGCAACTATTATATCTATTTGCACAAATACCTCGACGCTTTCCAATCGTTAATACATAAAGCCCGATAAGCATGTCTTGGGTTGGTACGCAAATAGGATCCCCAATAGCGGGAGATAAGAGATTCATATGAGAAAACATAAGTAAACGGGCTTCTGCCTGAGCTTCCAAGGATAAAGGTAGATGAACAGCCATTTGATCTCCATCAAAGTCCGCATTGAAACCCTTACACACTAATGGGTGTAAAGAAATAGTACGCCCCTCTACTAAAGTGGGTTGAAAGGCCTGTATGCCTAATCTATGCAGGGTAGGTGCTCTATTTAACAGTACAGGATGTCCCCGCATAACTTCTTGAAGTATTTCCCATACAATGGGTTCTTTTTCCCAAATTTTCCTTTTAGCAATCCTTACATTAGAAGTGGCGCGTTTCGTGATTAAATCGCGAATTACAAATAGCTGAAAAAGCTTTATTGCTATCTCTAGAGGTAATCCACATTGATGTAATGAAAGCGAAGGACCCACAACAATGACAGAACGCCCCGAGTAATCGACCCGTTTCCCAAGCAGAGTCTCGCGAAACCTTCCCTCTTTACCTTCAATTACATCTGAAAGTGATTTGTATACTTTATTGTGACCATCCCTCGTCGGTTGCCCGCGGGACCCACTATCAAGAAGTGTATCCACGGCTTCTTGTACCAATTTTTCCTGGCACATTACTAAATCTGCTGGCGCTAATTCACTTCTTTTTAATAGATAGGCAAGATTGTTGTTCCGACGGATAACTCTCTTATAAAGTTCATTAATGTCTGAAGTCACTACTTTATCTCCAGACCTATAAACAATAGGTCTCAATTCGGGAGGAAGAACCGGTAATAAGCACAAAACCATCCATTCTGGTTCTACATTTGTTTGAATAAAATGTTTCGCCAATTGCATGCGTCTAATCAAAAAAACTTTTCTTATTCGTCTTTTTCTATCTTCCCACTCATCTCCACTATACCCCTCGTCTTCTAATTCCTTCCATTCGACCAAAGAATTCTCTATAATAATTCGCAAATCCAAATCTGCTAATTGTTCTCTAATAGCACCTGCTCCTGTCGCAATTTCCCGATTTCGAAATGTTGCAAAGCCTGGGGTAGAAAAAAAGGGAGAAATGCTGTGGTTACAGGATGCAATTTCCTCTTCGAATAAACCTCGTAATCGTAAAAAAGTGGGTTTTTTAGTGCTGGGCCTAGCAAAAGAGAAATCGCCGTATACTAGGCCCTCCAACTTCTTAAGAGGTTTATCTAAAAGATTCGCGATATAACTAGGAAGACCTTTCAAATACCACACATGAGTCACGGGACATGCGAGTTTGATGTATCCCATTTGATATCTTCGTATCCGAGAATCCACAAATTCGACCCCGCATTTTTGGCAAAATCTTTCGTCTTCGTTTTCAGCTCCGCTCGCTCGAGAATTGCCACAAGCGCAAATCCCGCTTTTTATGGGTCCAAAGATTCTTTCGCAAAACAATCCATCTTTTTCTGGTTTATCGGTTTTATAATGAAAAGTAGAGGGCCTTGTGACTTCGCCAACGACTTCTCCATTAGGTAGGTTTTTGTTAGCCCAAGCCTTTATTTGTTGAGGGGAAACGAGTCCAATTTGAAGTTGTTGATGTTTATATTGGTCAATCATAAAATAGAAATAAGAAAAGAATTTATATTTATTCCGATCAAACTTCCTCCCTATTAACCTGGAAGTTCTTTTCAGATACAAGGAAATGATTCAGTTCTAGAGCCAAAGATCGTAGTTCTCGAACGAGCACTCGAAAAGATTCTGGAGGATCCTCATGATTAGGTATTCTTTTTCCCCAGATCGTAGCATTAAGTATTTCTTGGCGAGCTATAAGATGGTCAGATTTATAAGTAAGTATCTCTTGTAAAATATGAGCAACACCAAATCCTTCTAAAGCCCAAACTTCCATTTCTCCTACTCGTTGTCCCCCTTGCTTGGCTCTTCCTCTAACCGGTTGTTGTGTAACAAGTGAGTAGGGCCCAGTAGAACGCCCATGAATTTTCTCATCAACTTGATGAATTAATTTTAAGATATAGGACTTCCCTATTAGAACAGGTTGCTCAAAGGGGTCGCCTGTTCTTCCATCAAATATTCTGCTTTTTCCCGGGTACTCGGGTTCAAATACCCATGGATTTTTTGTTTCTTTACTGGCTTCATATAATTCTGAAAACACAAGTTTTCTTGAAGCCTCTTGCTCATATCTCTCATCAAAGGGTGCTATTCTATAATGTTTCTTTAGCAGATCCCCCGCTAATCCGAGCGAGCTTTCAAATATTTGTCCCACATTCATTCGGGAGGGTACTCCTAAGGGATTGAAGACCATATCAACGGGTGTTCCATCTTGCAAATAGGGCATATCTTGCCTAGGCAAAATTTTGGAAATGATCCCTTTATTCCCATGTCTTCCGGCTACTTTATCCCCAACTTTGATTTCACGTTTCTGTAAAATATATACACGAACCATTATGTCGAGCGGGTCCCTTTGGATCCATTTCACATCGATAACGCGCCCTCTTCCACCTATAGGTAATTTCAGAGAAGTTTCTTTTGAAGTGGAAACCTCAAGGCCAAATATGGCCCGTAATAATCCAGCTTCCGCGATATAAGATGATTCGCTCGCTATCTGAGGCGTTAATTTACCTACTAAAATATCACCAGTTTCTACCCAGGATCCCAACCTAACAACTCCATTTCTGTCCAAATTGCGGAGTAAATGTTCTTCTAGATGTGGTATTTCTTTAGTGATTTTTTCAGCGGAGCCCTGGCTTGTCGTATCCGTCTGAATTTCATATTTCCGGATGTGAAAAGAGGTATAAATATCTTCATATACCAAACGTTCGCTAATTAGTACTGCGTCTTCAAAATTGTAACCTTCCCATGGCATATAAGCTACTAATACGTTTTTTCCTAAAGCAAGTTCGCCCCCAATTGTAGCAGCTCCTTCTGCTAAAATTTGTCCTTTTTTAATGGATTTACCCCGTGGAACCCGGGGTTTTTGGTGCATACAAGTATTTTTGTTAGAGCGACGGTGGTTAACTAAAGGAATACTTATAGTCTTCCCACTACTTGATAAAAGTATCTTATGACTATCAGTAGAAATGATCTTTCCCTCGCGTTCGGCTATAATGGAAACCCTCGAATCTAGAGCTGTTTGGCGTTCCAATCCAGTTCCAACAATGCATTTCTCGGACCGAGAAAGCGGAACTGCTTGGCGCTGCATATTAGAACTCATTAAAGCCCGATTCGCATCATTGTGCTCAATAAAAGGAATGAGAGAACCCCCAATAGAAAAATATTGGAAAGGAAAAATACTTCTAACATGAATCTGTTCCCATGCAATAGTCAAGAATTCTTGACGGTATCTAGCCGGAACAACCTGTTCTTCCTGAATACCTTGATTCAAGGACAAAGAATTTCCTGCTGCTATCATATAATATTCATCTCTATTTGGTGATAGATAAACCACCTGTCTCTCTTTTTTTTCTTTTGCTTTCTCAGCAGATATTTCATAAAACGGACTCTCTATGGATCCCCACAAGTGATCAATTCTCGCATGAATTGTTAAGGATCCAGTAAGTCCAACATTGATTCCTTCAGACGTGTCAATTGGACAAATACGCCCATAGTGACTCGGATGAATATCTCGGCTCCGAAAACTTGCGGTTCTCCCCGTCAACCCTCCAGGACCTAAACAACTCACTTTTCGCCCATGAACAGTTTGTGTCAATGGATTCGTTTGATCAAAAACTTGAGATAACGGGTATGTGCCAAAAAAGGTCTCATAAGTAGTTATTAATAAAATTGAAGTTGAAGTTGGAGTTACCAAAGTTTGGGGAGTCGGTTTCGATTGACGTATGAATACTCTACGAATAGTTTTTTGAACTGCATGTTGTAAACGACCAAGAGCCAATCCGAATTGATCTTGTAACAGATCCGCAACCGAACGAATACGTTTATTTTTCAAGTGATTCATATCGTCATCGTCAAGTATACCCGTTCCAAATTTCATTCCAATCAAATGATCCGTAGCGGCCAATACATCTCGTGGTAACAAGAATGTATTGTTCTGAGGAATATCAAGATTAAGTCTCCGATTCATATTTCGTCGACCAATCCTTCCTAATTCACATTTTTGTTGAAAAAATTTCTTTTGTAATTCCTCGCATAAGGACTCCGAAAATACCAGGTCCCCACCTACACAAGCAAATTGTTGATAAAACTCCAAAATAGCTTTTTCTTTTGACTCAATCCTCTTCTTCTCTTTAGCATTCGGGAAAGACAAGAAAATTTCAGGGTAGGAAACATTATCCAGAATTTCTCTTAGATTCGAACCCATAGCTGATGATAGAACTAGAATAGATATCTTTTGTTTTCTACTCACGCGAGCCCATATCCTTTCTTTTTTATCAATTGCTAATTCCGATCTCCCCCCCCAATCTGATATTATAGTGCCAGTGTAGATAGAAATTCCCTTATGATCTAATTCCGAGCGGTAGTAAATACCAGGACTTAGCAATATTTGATTGATCACAATTCGGTATATTCCATTTATAATAAAGGTTCCTAAGGAATTCATTATAGGAATGTTTCCGATAGAAATGGTTTGCTTTTGCACATCGAAACCAAAAATTAATCTCGCAGATACATATAATTCGGAAGAATAGGTGAGTGATTCATACACAGCATCTCTTTCTTTTATCGAGGGTTCTAGCAGTTGATATCCTTTCGCAAATAATTGAAATGCAATTTCGTGATCTGGATCTTTAATTGTTGGAAACTTGTCAAGTTCTTCTGCCAAGGCTTGATTAATGAACCTACAAAATCCCTCGAATTGGATCTGACTAAATCCGGGTATTGTGGACATTCCCTCGTTTCCATTCCGGAGCATCTTAATCTTAAGTTTCCTGTTTATCAAAGAAAAATTCCATTATCAGCTCACTCTTCATCAATCCCTATGGATCGATCTAGCAATCATGGAATCTATATTCTGTTTACTGAATCACATGAAATTCTAGGGAACTCCACATACGTATTTCATATATGTATTTCATACATATGAATAGAGACCATTTGGACGAAAGTTCGAGTTTGCCAGGGGTACAAATGAAATGAAAATGAATTGATAAAACATTCCTACAAAAAAAATTCTGCCACTTATACTTTATGTTATGATATTCTAATCAGATTGGATGGCAAAGATTTCTCATTTTATCTCCTTTCTATGAATGTAATAAAGCCGTAATATAATATACTAGAAAGTTTGACTTTACTTCGATTTAGAATAGCGTGCTTACTTTAATTTCTCAAAATAATTTGAGGGTTCTTTTTTATTTCGGATCGGAGTAGTATAATTGCTAGAAAATTCAGTATTTCATTGTGGAATTCTAAAATAAAGTAAGTCCCTTTTTTAAGTACATGCCAATCTAGTTATCCACCTCTCCCCATATCCATGCTTTTCTTTTATCGTAATTTCACTTGGGTACGCCAAGATAGTCAGGTTATACTCTATATCAGAGCAAATTTCCTTTTTTTATTCAAGATATTTAATTTAATACTTTGAAAAATTAAAGCATGATTCCCCATAGAGATATGTACATAAAGGGGATCTTTGGATAATAATGCTGTTCGGACCTAAAGTTTACCTATACACGGATTAAGCATAAAGCCATAATATTTTATTATGCCATTGAAGGGGGGGGAGATAATACCGATTTAAGAGTAGTTCACTACTGCAATAAAAAAAAGAGAATTCTAGTTAACGGTTCCAATTTATTCTGAATTTTGCAGCCTGTGAATAGAAATCCACTTTTTCTTCTTTTTCATCTCAATAGAAAGAAATGGGAAGTTTTATTGTGTTAACAATGTATGTTTTAAGATAGAATCTATCGAGGAGAATAATAGAAACTGGATCAAAAAAAGCAGGAATAGATTTTTTGAAAAAGATTGGAAAAAAGTAAGTAGAATTATATTCAAAATAAAAGGGGCTTTTCGTAAGAAAACGTGGATGAATACTTGCTGTTTTCTAGATTTTTGATCGGATTTTTTGGCGGCATGGCCAAGCGGTAAGGCAGGGGACTGCAAATCCTTTATCCCCAGTTCAAATCTGGGTGCCGCCTGATCAATAAAATACTTAGGTTTTTTTTATAGTGCTGATCGAATTCGATAAATTTTTACTTCGCATAAGTTCGGGCAAGAGAGTAACTGGGCCTGCCGATACTGGGTTTAGAGAAACCATACCATAGTTCTATCCTCAAACTAGGGTTAGGGTTTGTTTTGACGGTAGTGGCCAAAATGGTTATCAATAGGGGTGAGGTAGTGTTTCCTTATTCTTTTATTATATGAATTTGAATTGGTTCTTAATTGAGATTCGATTTGATAATTTTAAAATACGAGGATAAGATGTCAGAAATCTTGGTATCCAAAGAAAGGTCCCTAAGG
>NW_028259571.1:0-32809 GCF_056163025.1 Triticum urartu | reverse complement strand
AAGTTCAATCAATCTTTTTTTTCATATACATTTTGCCTTTTGTGGAGGATCTGTGCCTACTCTACTTTCCTATCTAGGACTTCGATATACAAAATATATACTACTGTGAAGCATAGATTGCTGTCAACAAAGAATTTTATTAGTATTTAGTTAGGTATTTGCATTCAAAATAAGAAAAGAGAACTATTAAGAACTTGTAAAATAAGGATTAGGAATTAATTTGGGTTGCGCTATATCTATCAAAGAGTATACAATAATTATGGATTTGGTAAATCAAATCCATGGTTTAATAACGAACCGTGTTAACTTACCATAACAACAACTCAATTCCTATCGAATTCCTATATTGGAATTCCTATAGGATAGAACATACACAGGGTGTACGCATTATATATGAATGAAACATATTCATTAACCTAAGCATGCCCTCAATTTTCTTTAATGAGTTGATATTATATTAATTGAATATCCTTTTTGTTTTACGAGATTTTTGCTAAAGTTTCATTTACGCCTAATTAACATCGAGTAGACCCTGTTATTGTGAGAATTCTTAATTCAAGAGTTATAGGGAGGGACTTATGTCACCACAAACAGAAACTAAAGCAGGTGTTGGATTTCAAGCTGGTGTTAAAGATTATAAATTGACTTACTACACCCCAGAGTATGAAACTAAGGATACTGATATCTTGGCAGCATTCCGAGTAAGTCCTCAGCCTGGGGTTCCGCCCGAAGAAGCAGGGGCTGCAGTAGCTGCCGAATCTTCTACTGGTACATGGACAACTGTTTGGACTGATGGACTTACCAGTCTTGATCGTTACAAAGGACGATGCTATCACATCGAGCCTGTTGCTGGGGAAGACAACCAATGGATCTGTTATGTAGCTTATCCATTAGACCTATTTGAAGAGGGTTCCGTTACTAACATGTTTACTTCCATTGTAGGTAACGTATTTGGTTTCAAAGCCCTACGTGCTCTACGTTTGGAGGATCTACGAATTCCCCCTACTTATTCAAAAACTTTCCAAGGCCCGCCTCATGGTATCCAAGTTGAAAGAGATAAGTTGAACAAGTACGGTCGTCCTTTATTGGGATGTACTATTAAACCAAAATTGGGATTATCCGCAAAAAATTATGGTAGAGCGTGTTATGAGTGTCTACGTGGTGGACTTGATTTTACCAAAGATGATGAAAACGTAAACTCACAACCATTTATGCGCTGGAGAGACCGTTTTGTCTTTTGTGCCGAAGCTATTTATAAATCACAGGCCGAAACCGGTGAAATCAAGGGGCATTACTTGAATGCGACTGCGGGTACATGTGAAGAAATGATTAAGAGAGCTGTATTTGCAAGAGAATTAGGGGTTCCTATTGTAATGCATGACTACTTAACTGGGGGATTCACCGCAAATACTACTTTGGCTCATTATTGCCGCGACAATGGCCTACTTCTTCACATTCACCGTGCAATGCATGCAGTTATTGATAGACAGAAAAATCATGGTATGCATTTCCGTGTATTAGCTAAAGCATTGCGTATGTCTGGGGGAGATCATATCCACTCCGGTACAGTAGTAGGTAAGTTAGAAGGGGAACGCGAAATGACTTTAGGTTTTGTTGATTTATTGCGCGATGATTTTATTGAAAAAGATCGTGCTCGCGGTATCTTTTTCACTCAGGACTGGGTATCCATGCCAGGTGTTATACCGGTAGCTTCAGGTGGTATTCATGTTTGGCATATGCCAGCTCTGACCGAAATCTTTGGGGACGATTCTGTATTACAATTTGGTGGAGGAACTTTAGGACATCCTTGGGGAAATGCACCTGGTGCAGCAGCTAATCGAGTGGCTTTAGAAGCCTGTGTACAAGCTCGTAACGAAGGGCGCGATCTTGCTCGCGAAGGTAATGAAATTATCCGAGCAGCTTGCAAATGGAGTCCTGAACTAGCCGCAGCTTGTGAAGTATGGAAGGCGATCAAATTCGAGTTCGAGCCGGTAGATACTATTGATTAACTAGATAAAACTAAAGATAAAGAAGGTATAAATAAAAAAGAAACGAAATAAAAAGAGAAAAAAATCAGTTATGAAATGCAGTAATTCTTCTTTATTCTTCTAATTGATTGCAATTAAACTCGGCTCAATCTTTTTTAGAAAAAAAAGATTGAGCCGAATAAAAATAGATCATGATATGATCATGAGACTTGACAAATTGAGATTCGTCTATTCTATATATCTAGAATATATATATTAAGGTATAATACAATAAAGAAATACAAATAAAATAATAAAATAATAAAATATAGTATTATCATATGATAATGATAATGGAATCAAATACGCAGTATTTACAGAAAAAAGTCTTCGTTTATTGGGAAAGAATCAATATACTTTTAATGTCGAATCGGGATTCACTAAGACAGAAATAAAGCATTGGGTCGAACTCTTCTTTGGTGTTAAGGTGGTAGCTGTGAATAGCCATCGACTACCTGGAAAAGGTAGAAGAATAGGACCTATTCTGGGCCATACAATGCATTACAGACGTATGATCATTACCCTTCAACCGGGTTATTCTATTCCACTTCTAGATAGAGAAAAAAACTAAAGGAGAATGAATGAAAAAAGACATAGTTTGGAAGTTAGACCTTTTTATAGGACTCTCTTTCAATTTCAAAAAAGAGGACGTTTGAAACTTTTAACAGGCGTAATCGTGAGTCAACAAGTGACTCGAACTGTGTGTAAAAAAAGAAGCATTTTTTTTTTTTCAAAATGCTAGAACTAGATAAGGAAGTTTTCTATAACCTTGAGAAAAAGGATAAAAAGGTAGTTTTTTTTTAGTTTATGACTCCGATCAAGAGCGAGAAATCCTTGATTTGGGATTGGACATAGAACCTGGACCCATCGTAGAGACGTTTAGTTCAAAAGAAAGGATCGTATCCTGATGGTAAGAATTATACTTTCGTGGAAATACAGCGCTATAGACTTCAATGCGGTAGAGTAGACGTTTTGTTTCTAATTTTTCTGGACCAAACCTCCGCTCCGACCCAACGATACAATGAATTTTTTCTGTTCATATTCATAAATAAAAAAGATTCGGAATCGCAATGCTACTATATGCGTCCAGAGGAGTATTTGGAATAATATTCTTCTATAATCCATTATTGCGGGGGGTCTTACTAACAGGGCTTCGCTGCACGGGACAGGTCTTCGTCGAAAAGCTAACTCCACCCGGCATTTTCATACCCTTTCTTTGGGTGGTATATCGCCTTTTAAAGTCTAAGAGGGTAGTAGGGGATCTATAGTAGGTAAGATAATTTGCCCTTTGATTTTGATTGAATATACTATTTTTCCGCCTTTACCACGCATTATTGTATGCGCTTCTAGAGAAGTATGTATGCAGGAAGTAAATTCTAACCGCTTTCTTTTGAATCCAATTTCAAATTAGATTAGAAAGATAGAAAGGCCATGAGGATGGGAAAATCAAAATAAAATCTTTTTAATTAGTTCTCCTTTTTTGGAATTTTCTTATTATCCTTTCATTTTTTTTACAGAATATTTTTCAAACTAAAAATAAAAAATACAATACAATAGTCAATATTCCTTATAATAGATATACTTAATTATATCATAAGAATCTTAAGATATTTTTCGACTAGATAGAAATAGTAAATTTGAATTGAGACACCTATTCCATGACGGATTTAAACTTACCTTCTATTTTCGTGCCTTTAGTAGGCTTAGTATTTCCGGCAATTGCAATGACTTCTTGATTTCTTTATGTGCAAAAAAATAAGATTGTCTAGTATTTTTTAGTGTAAGTAATATAATATGGTAGGGTATGTGGCTTTTTCTACACACACTTTCTACACACAAATGAAAAACGGTTATGGATGCGGATATAGGCTACGAGCATAAATGCATGAATATGCAGAGCCAGGTATAGCGAGTTTTATTTTATTTATTTTAATTGAATCAACGAATATTTTTTGAATAGAAAGTCAATGTATCTAACCTATTATTTCACAGGAGTACTAGTTGCTGAAGGCGATTTCAGAATCAAAAAAAGTAAAGTCAAAATTATTTAGCTTATTCTCTCAATTTCAATCGACCGCTGCTGGATTTAGTATATCTAATATGAATTGGCGATCAGAACACATATGGGTAGAACTTCTAAAAGGTTCTCGAAAAAGGGGTAATTTTTTCTGGGCCTGTATTCTTTTTCTAGGTTCACTAGGATTCTTATCGGTTGGGATTTCCAGTTATCTTGGTAAGAATATTATATCTATACTTCCATCTCAAGAAATTCTTTTTTTTCCGCAGGGGGTCGTGATGTCTTTCTACGGAATCGCAGGCCTATTCATTAGCTCCTACTTGTGGTGTACTATTTTGTGGAATGTAGGTAGTGGTTATGACCGATTCGATAGAAAAGAGGGAATAGTGTGCATTTTTCGTTGGGGATTCCCTGGAATAAAACGTCGCGTCTTCCTTCGATTCCTTATGCGGGATATCCAATCAATTAGAATTCAGGTTAAAGAGGGTCTTTATCCTCGTCGTATTCTTTATATGGAAATCCGGGGCCAGGGGATCATTCCCTTGACTCGTACTGATGATAAATTTTTTACTCCACGAGAAATTGAACAAAAAGCTGCCGAATTGGCCTATTTCTTGCGCGTACCAATTGAAGTATTTTGAGGTATCTTTTTTGAACTGAGTTGAATGAAGAAAAGAAGAATTGGAAGAAGAAAAGTTTTCTCAACACAGGGAGGAAGTCCCTTCTAAATTGGATTTGTTATTGTAAGGGGATTTTTAAGTATTTATCTAAAGGAAGGAACAAACGAGGATAAGAGAAATTTGCTTTTAATTTTTTTTTATCCAAGTTAGATATATCGCATACTATTCTTCCTTTTTCATCCGAAAGGGCTTTTTTTTTATTCTATTTCACTATTTCATTCCATCTAGATCTAAGAAAGAACCCAATGCACTGAAATTCCACTAATAACTAATATACAAAAAAGAAGAATAGATACAGGGTATCAAACCTATAGAGTTTTTGCTTCAAAGAAATAGAAATATCATGAAATAGAAATATCATCATATAGAGTCAGGGAATGGAATAGAGTCAGCGAATGAAGCATATTCATTAACAACTCCATTTACAGATCAAAAATGAAAAAAAAGAAAGCATTGCCTTCTTTACTATATCTTGTATTTATCGTACTTTTGCCTTGGGGGGTCTCTTCCTCATTTAACAAATGTCTGGAACTTTGGATTAAGAATTGGTGGAATACCAGGCAATCCGAAACTCTCTTAACTGATATTCAAGAGAAAAGGATTCTAGAAAGATTCATAGAATTAGAAGAACTTTCTCTCTTGGACGAGATGATAAAAGGGAAACTAAAGACACATGTACAAAAACCTCCTACAGGAATACACAAGGAAATAATACAATGGGTCAAAATAAATAATGAGGATCATCTCCATACCATTTTGCATTTCTCGACAAATATAATCTGTTTGGCTATTCTAAGTGGTTCTTTTTTTCTGGGTAAAGAGGAACTTGTCATTTTGAATTCTTGGGTTCAGGAATTCTTCTATAATTTAAATGACTCAATAAAAGCTTTTTTTATTCTTTTAGTTACTGATTTTTTTGTTGGATTTCACTCCACCCGTGGTTGGGAACTAGTAATTCGTTGGGTCTACAACGATTTTGGATGGGCTCCTAACGAGCTTATTTTCACTATTTTTGTTTGTAGTTTTCCAGTAATTCTAGATACATGTTTGAAATTTTGGGTCTTTTTTTGTTTAAATCGTCTATCTCCTTCGCTTGTAGTCATTTATCATTCAATTAGTGAAGCATAAATTCATTTGATCTCCCGATATTAATATTAATCAAATTAGCAAGCATCTTTTTTTAGAAAGAAAGCCCTTTTCCATTTTAGCAAAATTCTTTCTATTTATACCTACTTTAAGGTATTCATCATTGCAGTACAACTGTTGCAGTAGAATGACAACAGATTCGTGTATAGGGAACTAGATTAGCTTAGCTACCTATCTAATTTATTGTAGAAATTCTGGGATCTGCGATTGGACATGGAAAATAGAAATACTTTTTCTTGGGTAAAGGAACAGATAACTCGATCGATTTCTGTATCGATCATGATATACGTAATAACTCGGACATCTATTTCAAATGCATATCCCATTTTTGCGCAGCAGGGTTATGAAAACCCACGAGAAGCAACTGGACGAATTGTATGTGCCAATTGCCATTTAGCTAGCAAGCCCGTCGATATTGAAGTTCCCCAAGCTGTGCTTCCCGATACTGTATTTGAAGCAGTTCTTCGAATTCCTTATGATATGCAATTGAAACAAGTTCTTGCTAATGGAAAAAAGGGAGGGTTGAATGTAGGTGCTGTTCTTATTTTGCCCGAGGGATTCGAATTAGCGCCGCCCGATCGTATTTCCCCTGAGTTAAAAGAAAAGATAGGAAATCTTGCTTTTCAGAGTTATCGTCCCGATAAAAAAAACATTCTTGTGATAGGCCCTGTTCCCGGTAAGAAATATAGTGAAATTGTCTTTCCCATTCTTTCCCCTGATCCTGCTACGAAGAAAGATGCTCATTTCTTAAAATATCCCATATATGTAGGGGGAAACCGAGGAAGAGGACAGATCTATCCTGATGGTAGCAAGAGTAACAATACAGTCTATAATGCTACGTCAACAGGTATAGTAAGAAAAATACTACGTAAAGAAAAGGGGGGGTATGAAATATCCATAGTTGATGCATCAGATGGACGCCAAGTGATTGATATTATACCTCCCGGACCAGAACTTCTTGTTTCAGAGGGGGAATCCATCAAGCTTGATCAACCATTAACAAGCAATCCTAATGTGGGAGGTTTTGGTCAGGGGGACGCAGAAATCGTGCTTCAGGATCCATTACGTGTCCAAGGCCTTTTGTTCTTCTTCGCATCCGTTATTTTGGCACAAGTTTTTTTGGTTCTCAAAAAGAAACAGTTTGAAAAGGTTCAATTGTACGAAATGAATTTCTAGGTCCCGGGATTTCTTACCATCAAGTTGGTAAAAAGCCTCGATTTATTGGCAATTGCTAGAATTATCTATGATCTATTTTGGAAATCCTTTTTTTGTTTAGACTGCTTTTTGTTTATGAGATGTCTGGAATTCCTTATTTATATCCCATGCAAAAGAAGAGAATCCAAGGCAAAGGCGAGAACAATCAAATTAAAATTTCTTCTTTTTCGGAGGGATTGCAGGTCTTCTTAATCGTCTATTCGGCACAAGAAAAAGCCTTTTTCTTGTGCCGATTCTTCTTGTATCAAAATAAGAATCCTTTTTCTTCCTAATTCGTCAAAGATTACTATTTCTTCTTTATTCGGGTCTGTCTCTTGGACCTCTTTTTCTTTTGCTTAGGTTTAGCCGAGGTAGTGGACAAACAGAGGGGAAGAAAATATGGCGGGGGAAAAATTTCTTGTGATTGTGAGCAAATTGCTTGGCTTGTTTAATTAAGTTCAACTTCAAATTTACAGAAATTTTGCAAAAAAAAAGTAAACTCTTCCATTGAAGGTTTTTTTATTTTTAGGCTAGTTGAATAGTTTTGATTAAGGTTTTATTAGTTTATTACTCGAAACTAAATCAAGGATTTTCAGGATACTTCCTTCGTGGAATAAGATATTGGATCCTCGAGTGATCTCTTTTTCTTGTTGCTTCATAAGAGTGAATCGAATAGATTCAATTCGCGTTATAAGAGTAAAATAAAAATTCCGCGGGTCCTTTCCGCTCTAATCAGATAAAGGGGGGTAAGGACCCGCTAAGCTCCTACTTTTTCATGTTTACAATCTGGTCCCTCCGATTACTATAGAGATGAACCCAATCCAGAATATGAACCATAAAAGAAAACACCTACTAAACCAATCACAGCAATACCAGCTACAGTACCTATCAGCCAAAGAGGAATTCTTCCAGTAGTATCGGCCATTTCCCCTACTTTCCTCCACATTTTATCAATTGGTCATGCTAGAGACAAAAACAGTCATGGGTAGTTATAAGGATGGTATCCTTCCAAATGGGATAAGAGAATTCTTATTAGTCTCTTTCTTTCTCTCAATTGAAGAAGTAATTGGAAAATAAAACAGCAAGTACAAAAATGAGTAATAAACCCCAGTATAGACTGGTACGATTCAATTCAACATTTTGTTCATTCGGGTTTGATTGTGTCATAGTTCTATAGTTGGAATTTGTTTTATCGTTGGATGAACTGCATTGCTGATATTGATCCCAAGAAAAAAACAGTAGGTACAGCTAGTCCGTGAATAGCCAGCCATCGCACTGTAAAAATAGGATAGGTTCGATCTATGGTCATTGAGGGCCTCCTAAAAGGATCTACTAAATTCATCGAGTTGTTCTAAAGAATCAAAACGGTCGGTTATTAACGGAATTCCTTGTCGGCTTTCCGTGAAATACTCGTTTGGCCTAGGACTTCCAAACACGTCATAAGCTAAACCCGTACTGACAAATAACCAACCCGCAATGAATAGGGAAGGTATAGTAATGCTATGAATAACCCAGTATCGAATACTGGTAATAATATCAGCAAAAGAACGTTCTCCCGTGCTTCCAGACATGCTGAACTCCCAAAATTTTTGTACATTCAAAAAAGGAATTGATTCCGTAAAAGATGGGATCGACCAGTAAATAGAAAATTACTGATATTTCATCCTTGTGAGATTGTCAATTTTGTACCAAAGGTGTATTTTGAGTATACCGAATTAGTATAGCTATCCTTCCTATGGCACAGCAATCTGGTTTTGCCTGGTTCCGAAACATAATTACTTTTTTATTTTTTTTTTGTCTATAGGTAAGCTATATGTTATTCAAGGCATCAATAGAAAACCCCATTTTTGTAGGTTCTACTTACTTTTCATTGGCTTCGGAATAATAGAGTAATTCGGAATAGCAGCCAAAATCTTGGGAAAATCTAAGTTAATGATCAATAGGTTTGGATAAATAATTTAGGAAGGATATTCTCATACTGACACAATACAAGGACAAGTATATGTGAAATCTATCCTTTCATAATTCGTAATTCATCCTTGTATTGTTTGTTGGATTAGGTCTAACTTTCTTGACCAAACTGCGAGCGCGGAACTTTACGAGATGAAATAGGGAAAGACAGAAGATAGAATAGAACTTAAAAGGATAATTGAAGTGACTCGTCTTCGAATCTACTTTGGTTGGAGTTCGAAAAAGGAATAAAAATAAAGTAAATTCAAGGAAGAGCTTTCTTTTTTTTTTTTTTTTAACAGCCCCTTGGCAGGTCGTGGAATGCTTTTGTTCTCCTCTTATTCCATATGGAATACAATCAGTTAAAATAAGAAGGAATAGGGGAATATTCGATCGTTCACTCCAAAAAGAGGGTCCTATTGAAAAAGAAATTATCCAAAATAGAAAGAAGTTTTTTTTTTCAAATTCAATTGTTTATTTATCTCTTATTCAAAAATTTCCCTGAAAATTGAATTTCTTTTTTTCATTCAATGGGGTTAGATGATCTAGTTCTTAATATTATTACTTTACTCAATTGACAAATTCCACAACAAATCTCTTGATTCGGAATTAGGGACTCATGTATCATCTGATGAATCCACTTTCTTTTACACTTCTGTATCTTACTCTATCTTGTTTTTTAGTATTATCTAAAATAACTGATGAATTATGAATTTTCCATAACTTAGGTAAATGCTTTACCAACATATGTAGTGTAGTAAAAAAAAATAAATGGAATTTAACTCTTTCATGCTTACTTTAACTAGTTATTTTGGTTTTCTACTGGCTGCTTTAACTATAACCCCAGCTCTATTTATTGGCTTGAACAAGATACGCCTTATTTGAATTGACTGAATAATTATAATTCAGAAAAGAAAAATCTTTCTTTGGGATTCCTGGCATTCTACGACTCTTTTCCAGACTAATTAGGAATTCTTTTCTTGGTCATTGAGATTCGTGGATAATTTAGAGTACTATTTAGGGATAGATCGTACCTCTTTTTTTATCCCCTCGAACAAATCGAAATGATTGAAGTTTTTCTATTTGGAATCGTCTTAGGCCTAATTCCTATTACTTTAGCGGGATTATTCGTGACTGCGTATTTGCAATACAGGCGTGGGGATCAGTTGGATCTTTGATTGAGTCATTTTTTTTTTTTGATTGACCTCCTCCAGACCAGAGAGGAGGTCAAATTGAAATTGGAGTTACAATTCAATTTTGTTAAGTTATTTTACTCTGCTTCGACATAAAATAGATGGAATCACGCTCTGTAGGATTTGAACCTACGACATCGGGTTTTGGAGACCCGCGTTCTACCGAACTGAACTAAGAGCGCTTTCATTCATTCAAAAAGAAAATCTTTTTCTATTCCTAATGTATCTCACGTACGTATAGTCTCCACAAATTCAAGTTATACCCACTTTACTTTAATTGATCTCGTCGCTACTGCCTATAAAGAAGAAAGAAGTAATAGGTAGGGATGACAGGATTTGAACCTGTGACATTTTGTACCCAAAACAAACGCGCTACCAAGCTGCGCTACATCCCTTTTCCAAATTAAATTGTTGTACAATGCCATTGTACACGAATTCCTGTCTTCTTTTCCACATCATAATTTTCTTCTTCTTTCTTTCTCTATCTATATATAGAACCCTCGTGTCATTTCTTCTTTTTGGTCTCATATAATTAAGGAATTATATACATATAAAATCCAATATAATTTCGCCTATAAAAGAAGGATTACTTTTCCTTGGTAATATATAGGAAGAAGGGGTCATCTTTTTCTTTTTTAGGGATAGGAAAATTTCGTCGATATGGTTCATTTTATATATAGCATAACAATCTTGGGCAAGAGTTTATGATCATATATGTATTCCAACAAGGAAGGAGGATTTTCAATGCGGGATATAAAAACATATCTCTCTGTAGCACCCGTGCTAAGTACTCTATGGTTTGGTGCTTTAGCAGGTTTATTGATAGAAATTAATCGTTTATTCCCAGATGCTTTGTCATTCCCTTTTTTTTAATTCTAGTTATTGCTATGGGAGGGATAGATTTCTTCGTGATATGACAAAATTTGATCCTTTTCAATCTTTTTTTAGTATCGGAAGGAAAAAGAAAGAAAAGATGGATTGGGTTGAACCTCAGAGTCATTAAAAATTTGGTAAACCCCATTTTTGAAAATAGAAATTCAATTTAAAGGGGTACCCAAGCTAAATAAGGCCTCAGAAATCAGAGCATAGAAAAGGCGGGGCTGGCTAATTAAATGAAAGGATTTCGAACCAAAATCTTTGCTAATTCGACAAGGATTGTATTCTTTAATTATTTCTCTATTTTTTATTACTTAATTAAAGAATAAAAAAAAATTATTCTAATGAATTTTATTCTTCTTCTTCGGATTCAAAATAGAAGAATAAAAGAATAAGTAGAAGAATTAAGTTAAGTCAATCCAAAAAGAAAAGGAGGTTCATGGCCAAGGGAAAAGATGTTAGAATCAGAGTTATTTTGGAATGCATCAGTTGTGTTCGAAAAGGTGCCAATGAGGAATCGACGGGGATTTCTAGATATAGTACTCAAAAGAATCGCCACAATACACCCGGACAATTAGAATTCAAAAAATTTTGTCGTTATTGTCGCAAGCATACGACTCATCACGAAATAAAGAAATAGGAACATCGTGTGTTTGATCTTTCCAAACAACAGAAAGAGTAAGAACTTCATATTTAATATATAAAGAAAACATAGTATAGAATACAAAATACAAATCAACTCATCTGATTTCCGGTAGATATTATTTCATATGTATAGAGGGTATTCATATACTATAATATGAATCAAATAAGATATGGATCAAAGAAAAACTACTTCTTCTGGATCCTAAATTAATAAAATAAAGAAGTGAATTTTCAAATTTTCAAATTTTAAATAAGGAATAAATCATGTATACATCTAAACAACCTTTTCTTAAATCTAAGCAACCCTTTAGTAAATCCAAGCAAACTTTTAATAAATCCAAGCAACCCTTTCGTAAATCCAAGCAAACTTTTCGTAAATTCAAGCAACCTTTTCGTAAATCTAAACAACCTTTTCGTAGGCGTCCCCGGATTGGCCCGGGAGATCGAATTGATTATAGAAACATGAGTTTAATTAATAGATTTATTAGTGAACAAGGAAAAATATTATCGAGACGAATAAATAGATTAACCTTGAAACAACAACGATTAATTACTCTTGCTATAAAACAGGCTCGTATTTTATCTTTCTTACCGTTTCGTAACTATGAGAACGAAAAGCAATTTCAAGCCCAGTCAATTTCAATAATTACAGGTTCTAGACCCAGAAAAAATAGACATATTCCTCAATTAACGCAAAAGTACAATTCCAATCGAAACTTAAGAAACAACAACCAAAATTTAAGAAACAACAACCGGAACTTAAGTTCCGATTGTTGATGTTTTATTCGAATTCGAAAGGGCCAGACCTATATATATTATAAAGAAAGTAATCCAGCTCGTTGATTCCTACCACTTAATCTTAATTTATTGTATCTTCCCGGAGTTCCCTCTCCGGGAATTCATCTTTTATTATTCCAGTATATTACTTTATTTATACCTTTAATTGATGATCTTTATTTTATTGGAAATCGTGTAAAGATTATTTGGATTTGATACAGCTACTTGTGCAAGCATTTTACGATTAAGAATCAATTTCTTCTTGTACAGGTTGTGTATTAATTTACTATAACTATCGAATACTTTATATACCCGCGTTGCTGCGTTTATCCGAGTGATCCACAAACGACGAAAATCCCTCTTTTGCCTACCTCTATCTCGATGAGAGGAAACAAAAGCTCTTTTTACCTGTTGGGTAATCATTCGATTAAGTCTTAAATGAGCCCCTCTAAAGTTTGAGGCAAATGAACGCATTTTTGTTCGTCGTCTCCGGGCTATATATCCTCGCGGAACTCTGGTCATTGAATCAAATTAACCTTAATGAATAACTAATGATTTCTCTTCTTTTAGCCACCCTTTTTCTCATTAATAACAAAACTAATTATTCCGATATATAAAATATTAATTCCAATGGCTTTTGCTATAGTAACCTTCCCAACCACGATTTTTTATTCCACTCCGTTCAGTTATTTCTATACGAAATAACAAATTCATTCTAATAATACTAAAAAAAATAGTGGGTTCCATCGTTTCTATGGTTCCCTTTTAAACGGTGAGGCCCTCTCTATACACCGGAGCCCTTTCTTTCATCAAAAGGTATTGCGAACTTGTATAGTCCACATTCTTTGGCTCTACCTATCCATTATAGAGTAAATAGCTCTTTTCACAATAAGAGTTATCCATACAGTGACGGTATTTAATTATGAAAGTTGGCTAAGTAGCTGACCCTGTTAGTCCGTTCTTTTAAGATAAAGGAGCATAAGCCTTTTTCTTTTTATTACTATTTCCTCCGCTTAATGGATAACCATTTGCTACCAATGGGAGAATTGCTTCTTATTTCCAATTTAGATAATTGGATTTGCACCAAAGGAAACCATAAATTCCATATACCATAGAAATCTAGGATAGAGAAGCTATATCCTATTCATTGGTACTAATCATGGATACTTCAATTTTTTTTATATTTGTTTGAAGTCATGATCTGAACGAGTCGCACATACACCCTAGCACATGTTCCTCGACGCTGAGGGCATCCTTTAAGCGCGGCCGTTTTTCGAGCATTTCGTATTGGCTGTCTTGCGTTTCTAATAAGTTGTTTTTAACCGTCGGCATGTTGTATGTATATAGAAAAAAATGGATTGGTTTAGATCCATCTTAACCTGATGATTGCTCATCATGAAGTCTTTCTATTTTCTATTAAATCGAGGAAAACACGAATTTAGCTGTGAAATAACTTTACAAGAAATCCGGACACTACCAATCCTTAAACATTTCTGGAAACCACACTGGATCAGTATCGCAGTGCTTGTCAATCATTTCATCCCCTACAATATCGACAAGTCCATAAGCTTTGGCTTCGTCTGCTGACATAAAAACATCCCTTTCCATGTCTTCGGATACAACCCAAAAAGGCTTGCCTGTTCTTACTGCATAAACCCTTGTGATCATTTCGCGAACTTTGTGTAACTCTTCTACTTCTAGTAAAAATTCTGGTGTCCTTGCCCGATAATAAGCACTAGCAGGTTGGTGAAGCATAATCCTCGCGTGAGGGAATGCTATACGCTTGGTGGGTTCTCCTCCAAGCAGAATGAAGGACGCCATGGAGGCGGCTATTCCGAGGCATATTGTATATATATCTGGTGTCACCGTTTGCATCGTATCAAAAATAGCCATTCCTGAGATTAGCCACCCGCCTGGGGAGTTTATAAACAAAAAAATATCACTAATTCCATCTTCTATACTCAGATATACCATGAGACCTGTAATATGATTCGTGATCTCGCAACGAATCTCTTGACCTAAAAAAAGTGTCCTTTCTCGATACATAACATTGTATAAGTCAACCCAAGTCGCTTCTTCATCTCCAGGAATCCGGTAAGGTACTTTTGGAACACCAATGGGCATATTAGATTAATATTATTAAATTTAAGTAAGAAAACCACACTTTAATATGGAAACGTAAGAATGGAACAGAAAGAAAGAATCCGCAGTTTATTGTCTTAATTTTTATTCTTATTCTATATGAATATTATAGATTCTATTAATACGTAGATTGAAAGGTTATACATATAAGGAATGTAAGACAGATTGAATAAAGAAAAGGGAATGGGTGATTTGAATGCTAAACAAAGAGGGGTAGCGATCTATTCTTCGTTTTTTCCAAATTGGCCAAGTTACCCATTGCATATTGGCACTTATCGAGTATAGAATAGATCTGCTTCTCTTTCTTCTTATGAACAGAATTGGCTTCTTATTTTTAATGGAATGAAATAAATATTCGCGCTTTCTGACACAGAATCCCCTAGAAGGGTTAGGTACATAGGATATGGATAGTCTTTTTCAATGCGATAAAATAAAGCGACATCGTGTCTATTTTTCTTTGCTAAAGGGGTATTTCCATGGGTTTGCCTTGGTATCGTGTTCATACTGTCGTATTGAATGATCCGGGTCGATTGCTTGCGGTGCATATAATGCACACAGCTCTAGTTTCTGGTTGGGCTGGCTCAATGGCTTTATACGAATTAGCAGTTTTTGATCCCTCTGATCCTGTTCTGGATCCAATGTGGAGACAAGGTATGTTCGTAATTCCCTTCATGACTCGTTTAGGAATAACGGATTCGTGGGGTGGTTGGAGTATTTCAGGAGGAACTGTAACAAATCCGGGTATTTGGAGTTATGAAGGTGTGGCAGGTACGCATATTGTGTTTTCTGGCTTGTGTTTCTTGGCAGCGATCTGGCATTGGGTATATTGGGACCTAGAAATATTCTCTGATGAGCGGACGGGAAAACCCTCTTTGGATTTGCCCAAGATCTTTGGAATTCATTTATTTCTTGCAGGGGTGGCTTGCTTTGGCTTTGGGGCATTTCATGTAACGGGTTTGTATGGTCCTGGGATATGGGTATCCGATCCTTATGGACTAACTGGAAAAGTACAAGCTGTAAATCCAGCGTGGGGTGCAGAAGGTTTTGATCCTTTTGTTCCGGGGGGAATAGCTTCTCATCATATTGCTGCGGGTACATTGGGTATATTAGCGGGCTTATTCCATCTTAGTGTCCGTCCGCCTCAACGTCTATATAAAGGATTACGTATGGGCAATATTGAAACTGTACTTTCCAGTAGTATCGCTGCTGTTTTTTTTGCAGCTTTCGTAGTTGCTGGAACTATGTGGTATGGGTCAGCAACGACCCCAATCGAATTATTTGGGCCTACTCGTTATCAGTGGGATCAGGGATACTTTCAGCAAGAAATATATCGAAGAGTTAGCAATGGTTTAGCCGAAAATCTTAGTTTATCAGAAGCTTGGTCTAAAATTCCCGAAAAATTAGCCTTTTATGATTATATTGGTAATAATCCGGCAAAAGGGGGATTATTCAGAGCAGGCTCAATGGACAATGGGGATGGAATAGCTGTTGGATGGTTAGGACATCCCGTCTTTAGAGATAAAGAAGGACGTGAGCTTTTTGTACGCCGTATGCCTACTTTTTTTGAAACATTTCCGGTTGTTTTGGTAGATGAGGAGGGAATTGTTAGAGCAGACGTTCCTTTTAGAAGAGCAGAATCCAAATATAGTGTTGAACAAGTAGGTGTAACGGTGGAGTTCTATGGTGGCGAACTTAATGGAGTAAGTTATTCTGATCCTGCTACTGTAAAAAAATATGCGAGGCGTTCTCAATTAGGGGAAATTTTTGAATTAGACCGGGCTACTTTGAAATCTGATGGTGTTTTTCGCAGCAGTCCAAGGGGTTGGTTCACTTTTGGTCATGCTACCTTTGCTTTGCTCTTCTTTTTCGGACACATTTGGCATGGCGCTAGAACATTGTTCCGAGATGTTTTTGCTGGTATTGATCCAGATTTGGATGCTCAAGTGGAATTTGGAACATTCCAAAAAGTGGGAGATCCAACTACAAGGAAACAGGCAGTTTGATACACATTGTTATAGTATCTTTCACCTCTCTTTTTTGATTTGACATGGGAAACATCTCCCATCCTTTCTTTGACTCTTTTTCTTTCTTTATATGGGAAATTATCCCAAATGACAAATGAATAGGTGTGGAAGTTATAATTGTAAATAAACCAGGATCGAATCTATGGAAGCATTGGTTTATACGTTCCTTTTAGTTTCGACTTTAGGGATAATTTTTTTCGCTATCTTCTTCCGAGAACCACCTAAGGTTCCACCAACTCCAACTAAAAGAATAAAATAATTTCATTTAAGTAAGAAGTCCCCCTATCTGGGAGACTTCTTACTTAAATTAGTCTCCGTGTTCTTCGAATGGATCTCTTAATTGTTGAGAGGGTTGCCCAAACGCGGTATATAAGGCATACCCAGTAAAGCTTACAAGTAAACCAGATATGGAGATGGCGACTAAAGTTGCTGTTTCCATTTTTATAGAATTTCAAGATTACAATGGATCTACGAAAAGATCGTGTATTTACAACTACAACGGAATAGTATACAAAGTCAACACCAATGATTAAATAGAATTTATGGCTACACAAACCGTTGAAGATAGTTCTAAACCTAGGCCAAAACGAACTGGTGCAGGTAGTTTACTGAAACCCTTGAATTCGGAATATGGGAAAGTCGCCCCGGGTTGGGGGACTACTCCTTTTATGGGGATCGCAATGGCTTTATTCGCTATATTCCTATCTATCATTTTAGAAATTTATAATTCTTCCGTTTTACTGGACGGAATTTTAACCAATTAGGTTTCTACTAACTAAAACTAGGAAGTCAGAGTTTTTCCATCCAAAAAAGCCTTTCTAGTTTAAGATCTACATTTCTAGATATTATGGTAGTTCGACCGCGGAATTTTTTTGTTTCGGTATCTCTGGAATATGAGTGTGTGACTTGTTAGAATTGATCCTATTGATAATACATAGAAAGGGCCTGTTATCTCTATCAAGATGATTCTAATTCGTCAGATATTATTTATTCTAGTATCTGGAACACGAAATAGATAGAGTGGATCAAAAAAAAATGGAACTATGATTCATACTCACTATTAAGACCTCGCAACCAGACTGAAAAATTCAAGTAGTTCTTAAATAAAAATAAAAAAGAAATTTTCTTCCTTCCAATTTTGTTTGCCCAAAAGACAACTTTTTTTCTCTCGATTTTGTCGAGTCATTACACTGATTCAATAAATGATTATCAAGCGGTTCTTATTCGAAGAACCCTTGCCTTTTGTTTAGCTTGAGACTAAATCATCGTGGCTCTAGTATGAATCTAAGGTTTTAATTGAACTGATTCATAGGATCTCAACAAGATAATTTCTATATTACGCATAAAAAAACAAATCCTTTATAGGGAAGAGAAAAGTCAAGAAGCCTCTAATGACCAACATAAGGGAAAGGAAGAAAGAAAGACGCGCCAACTTGAGATTTTTTGGCATTATCATCACAAAGAAGATATTCCGGATTTTTCTTATTTGATATCTTCAAGGCAAATCGACCCAATTCAGTGGCTGATGAAGTTTTGAACCTTTTTTCTAATATTCGTTGAAAATTTTTGTGTTTCTGCTTGAGCCGTACGAGATGAAATTTTCATATACGGCTCTTAGAGGGGGACTCGGGTTAGTTACCTATCTCAATAAAGTATATGATTGGTTTGAGGAACGTCTTGAGATTCAGGCAATTGCAGATGATATAACTAGTAAATATGTTCCTCCCCATGTCAACATATTTTATTGTTTAGGGGGAATTACACTTACTTGTTTTCTAGTACAAGTCGCTACCGGTTTTGCTATGACTTTTTACTACCGACCAACCGTTACAGAGGCTTTTTCCTCGGTTCAATACATAATGACCGAGGCCAACTTTGGTTGGTTAATCCGATCAGTTCATCGATGGTCAGCAAGTATGATGGTTTTAATGATGATCCTGCATGTATTTCGTGTGTATCTCACAGGGGGATTTAAAAAACCCCGCGAATTAACTTGGGTCACAGGTGTGGTTTTGGCTGTTTTGACTGCATCATTTGGTGTAACTGGTTATTCTTTGCCTTGGGATCAAATTGGCTATTGGGCAGTCAAAATTGTGACAGGTGTACCTGACGCCATTCCGGTAATAGGATCGCCTTTAGTGGAGTTATTACGCGGAAGTGCTAGTGTGGGCCAATCCACTTTGACTCGTTTTTATAGTTTACATACCTTTGTACTGCCTCTGCTTACTGCCGTATTTATGTTAATGCACTTTCCAATGATACGTAAGCAAGGTATTTCGGGTCCTTTATAGGGAAGGCATATCATAGAGAATTATAATTATCATATATCATATCGGGTAGGTTTTGGTATTTCATTGCTACAAGCATGGGTTATTGTAAAATAACACATGTCATTTGGATACTTCTCTTCAACTCCAAAGTATTTTTATACAATACAAATAGTTGAAGTTAATTTTACGAAAGAAAAAAGGCGGATTATGGGAGTGTGTGACTTGAATTATTGATTTGGCCATGCAGATAAAGAATTGGATCTGCCACATTAGAATTCACAACCAAAGGTGTCTCCGCATCCAATCAACATGTAAGTCCCCTACCTAGGAAGGATAGGCTGGTTCACTTGAGGAGAATATCTTCTATGATCATACCGCAACCATGTCATCCATGAACAGGCTCCGTAAGATCCCATAGAGTAGAAATGGAATAAGTCATGTGACATGATCCAGTTCTCTATTTATTACACTTACCTTTTTATTATAGTATGGAAATGCATTCATTTTCTTTGCATCGATTGTGATCCGCAATACTATCGGAGTAAAAGAAGGGATCTAAGGAAGAATGTAGGCTAAACTTTTTGATTTTTTATTAGTAACAAGTAAATATTTTGTTTGGAGGTAAGAAACTTGCGATATTGAGGGGATAAATACCAACTAATCAAGAGACATGAGACAATCCACAAAGCAATTGATCATGATCAAATTTGTAAGCCCACTTGGATATTGAGCATTTACCCATAAGAATAGGATTATTTTCAATGAGTAGTTGTAGGTGCAACTTCGGAAAAGAGAATCTGATAAAGCTTTTCTTGCCTAGAGTCATTGAGTCATTATAAACCTTAATTCTATTAAGGATCTTCCGCGGTCTTATTTCTTTCACTCTTGCTCGAGCCGGATGATGATAAATTCTCATGTCCGGTTCCTTTGGGGGATGGATCCTAAAGAGTTCACCTATCCCAATAACAAAGAAACCAGACTTAAATGATCCTGTATTAAGAGCTAAATTAGCTAAAGGGATGGGACATAATTATTACGGGGAACCCGCATGGCCCAACGATCTTTTATATATTTTTCCAGTAGTAATTCTAGGTACTATTGCATGTAATGTAGGTTTAGCGGTTCTCGAGCCATCAATGATTGGTGAACCGGCAGATCCGTTTGCAACTCCTCTGGAAATATTACCCGAGTGGTACTTCTTTCCCGTGTTTCAAATACTCCGTACGGTACCCAATAAGTTATTGGGCGTTCTTTTAATGGTTTCTGTGCCAACAGGCTTATTGACAGTACCTTTTCTAGAGAATGTCAATAAATTCCAAAATCCATTTCGCCGCCCAGTAGCTACGACCGTTTTTTTAATCGGTACTGTAGTAGCTCTTTGGTTAGGTATTGGAGCAACATTACCCATTGATAAATCATTAACTTTAGGTCTTTTTTAGATATTTTTTGATTCATTCAACCGTGAAGTACCATAGGTATCTAGGAAATAGTTACTTCCAAGTGAATCTTCCCTAGATACCTAAAATCCATTTTATTATGATCCATTTCGCGAAAATATAGATTGTACCAAAGATGCTAAATTGTTTTCTTTTTATTCTAACTCGAAAAAGAAGAAGAAAAAAAATTGCAATGGATTTAAAACGAGAGTTTATTCTTAAGTAAATCAATTGGGAGATGCTTCTCTAGAGTGTCCCATATATGTTTTCTATCTTCCATACGAAAACTGTCAATTCTCAGAAGATCTTCTTCAGTCTTACTCAAAAGGTCCAATAGTGTATGTATATTGGCCCTTTTTAGACAATTATACGTTCTAGAAGTCAATTCTAATTGATCAATAAAAATACAATTCAATGGAATTCCTTTTTTGTTTTTCTTTAGATTAGTTAATCTTTTTTGAAAAGTAAAAAGGGGTGGAGTAAACCTGTTTTTATTTTCTTCGAAACTAGCGCCCTCTTCCTCCGCGTGTAGAAAAGGAAGAAATAAATCAATCAAATTACGAGAAGCCTCATAAAGTGCTTCCTTAGGGGTTAAACTTCCATTAGTCCATATTTCTAGAAAAAGTATCTCGTGTTTTTCATTTCCATTCCCACAAGAAAAAATACTATAATTCACATTTCGAACAGGCATGGATACAGCATCTATAGGATAACTTCCATCTTGATAGTTCTTTCTGAGTTCTGTCTGATATCCACGATCTCTCTTGATCTGTAAATCAATACAGAAATCAATGGGCTCTGTCAAGTTAGCTATAGGTTGTGCCGTATCAACGATTTCTACGGAAGGCGGTAAGATGATATCTTGAGCAGTTATGTATCTAGGACCTTTGACGCAAATGGATGCGTCTCTAACTCCATAGAGATTACTTCTCAATACAATTTCTTTCAAATTTAGTAAAATTTCTTGTACGGATTCTTCAATACCTGCTATTGTAGAATACTCGTGCGGCACGCTCCCAAATTTTGCACGTGTGATACATGTTCCTTCTATTTCTCCAAGTAAAGCTCTTCGCAAGGCAATACCGACGGTGTCCGCTTGACCTTTTCTAAGCGGGGACAGAATGAAACGACCATAATAAAGGCGCTTACTATCTACTCTTGATTCAACACACTTCCACTGTAGTGTTTGAGTGGATCCTGCTACCTCCTCTCGAACCATAATAGACTAGTATTATTATTTTATCATTGAATCGTTTATTTCTCTTGAAATGAAAGTTGAAAGCGGGTTAATTCTTTTACAGACGTCTTTTTTTAGGCGGTCGACATCCATTATGCGGCATAGGTGTTACATCGCGTATACAACTTAATCGCACACCACTTTTAGCAATGGCTCGTAATGCGGCATCTCTTCCACTACCAGCGCCCTTTACCATAACTTCTGCTCGTTGCAAACCTACTGTACGAATAGCATCTACTGCTGTTCTTTGACCAGCATAGGGTGATGCTTTTCTTGAGCTTTTGAATCCACAAGTACCGGCCGAGGACCAAAAAACCACCCGACCTTGTGGGTCTGTAACAGTTATAATGGTATGTGTTGAAACTAGCTTGAACATGAATAACCCCTTTTGTTATTCTACGTGCACTCTTCCGTAAACTAAAACGTGCATTCCTACGTAAACCAATACGCACTTTCTTACGTGAACCAATTTTTGGTATAGCTTTTGCCATATTTTATTATCTCATAAATATGAGTTAGAAATAAAAAAAAGAAAAAAAGATACAAAGATATCCGTTTCAGGGTAAAATAAACCCTTTACTTTAATTATTTTAAATGAAATTATTTTATTTGGAATTGGAACATTTCCGCGGGTACTTTTTTTTACTTTTTAGAAAGTAAAGTTCTTTTTCGAAAGATTACCCCTGTCTTTGTTTATGCTTCGGATTAGAGCAAATGACTCTAATTCGTCCACGCCTACGAATCAGTCGACATTTTGTACAAATTTTACGAACGGAAGCTCTTATTTTCATATTTCCGTATCCTTTTTTAAACTATGAATCTAATCTTTTGGAAAAAATAAGTCTCTTCGCTTGAATTTTAGAACTTAGAATTTATTACCCTAGAAAAAAAAAGAAAAACCTAATCCTTTGAATCTTTGGTATCCTTCAAATCTTCGCTATCCTTCAAATCTTCGCTATCCTTCGAGTCTTCGATACGCTTCGAATCCTTATGGGGAAGTCTATAAATTATACGTCCCTTGCTTGAATCATAACGACTTACTTCAATTTTGACCCTATCCCCCATCAGTATTCGTATAGAACTAGACCGTATCTTTCCTGAAATATAGCCTAGGATGATGGTGTCATTCTCTAGCCGAACGCGGAACATTCCATTGGGTAGGGCTTCCGTAACTAAACCTTCGAAAGTTACTTTTGCTTCTCTCGGGTTTTTTTTTTCTCTCCTATTTTTTTTTTCTGTCATATTTTTTTTCTCCTATTTTTCTATTTTTATTTTAAAAATAGGAAGGGCGAGATAGAATTCGAGCACTATAGGCGGGGCGATTACCATATATAACATAAGACTTCTCCCCCAATTCTGTTTAGTCGAGCTTCTCGATCTGTCATTATTCCTCGAGAAGTAGAAAGAATAGCAATTCCCATTCCACCCAAAACTTTAGGAATTCCTTGATAGTTGGTATAAATTCGTAAGCCGGGTCGGCTGATACGCTTTAAAAAGGTTCTTGTTCTATATATTCCTTTTATAGTCTTTCTCTTTTGATGTCGCAAAGTTGAAACCAAGAAATATCTGTTACGTTCCTGATGTTTCCGAACACTTTCAATAAAACCCTCTCGTAGAAGTATTTTAACAATGTTTTCGGTAATATTTGTAGATACTACTCGAACTGTTCCTTTTTTATTCATGTCCGCATTTCTTATAGAGGTTAGTAAATCAGCAATAGTGTCCTTGCCCATAAGACTCTAATTCTAGGTTCCTCCTAATTTTTCTATAATCAACATGTTTTCTTTTTTTTTTTTTCATTTTGGATTTTAAAACATATACGTAAAACACAATCTACTAAATTAATTCTTTGGTCTCAATTTCGCCTACTAGTATTTATAATACTTCAGGAGCTAATGAAACTATTTTGGTAAAATTCAATTCTCTCAATTCCTCGGCAATCGCGCCAAAAACTCGAGTTCCTTTTGGATTGCCTTTTTGATCAATTATAACCGCAGCATTGTCATCATAGCGGATTATTATACCGTCTTCGCATTTGAACTCTTTACATGTACGTACAATTACAGCTCGAATTACTTCGGATCTTTCTAGAGGCATTTGGGGCAATGCGTCTTTGATTACAGCAACAATAACATCACCAATACGAGCATATCGCTGATTACCAGCAGCTCCTATGACTCGAATACACATCAATTTTCGAGCTCCACTATTATCTGCTACATTTAAAAGGGTCTGAGGTTGAATCATATTATTTTGATTTCAATTTGTTATTTCAATGCAAAAGGATGAAAGAAATATTGTCTTTCCAGAAAGAAAAACCGAGCATTTTTTTTTATCTTCCATACCCCTTTTAGGGTTCTATATCTCTAATCGAATAAATTGACTTCGTATGGGCATTTTACTGGCAGCTATGGAGATAGCTGCTCTAGCTACAGTTTCAGATACTCCCCCCATTTCATAAAGTATACGACCAGGTTTAACAACGGATACCCAATATTCGGGGGACCCCTTTCCCGAGCCCATACGTGTTTCCGTGGGTCTTAGTGTAACCGGTTTGTCGGGAAATATACGTACCCATATTTTTCCACCACGACGTGCATATCGTGTTATTGCTCTTCGTCCTGCTTCTATCTGTCTCGCCGTGATCCAAGCGGGTTCAAGTGCTTGAAGAGCATATCTACCAAAACAAATACGATTGCCTCGGCAGGATTTTCCTTTCATTCTTCCTCTATGTTGTTTGCGAAATCTGGTTCTTTTGGGGTTATAGTCGATGGTTCTCTTTCTTAGTTCCATCTCTACTGCAAAACTGGACATGAGAGTTTCTTCTCATCCAGCTCCTCGCGAATGGAATCAGAAAGCATGTAAATTTCTCTAATTCATAATATTCCAAAATATTACGGTACGGATAGATACACATTAATAGATAATAGAAAAAGTTCGGTTTTTTTTATATTGAATTTGTTAAAACAGAAAAATATAATATATAGTCAAAAAAGAAGATCTAGAATATATCCAGATGTGTGTGTATATTTATCTAAATTCTATATTTATAGATAATGTAATCCTTCTTAAAAAAATCCTTATTTTTACTCTTATTGAATCGCGGTAAAGTATTCTAATTCAATAAGAATTTCGCGGGCGAATATTTACTCTTTCCTGTCTTATTTGTTAATTTATAAACTTACCAAATAAGACAATTTTTTTGGTTTGTTCCGCCATCCCACCCAATGAAGTGTTAGGATTCTTTTCAATAAAATCCTATGGAATCATAGGTTCTGTCGTTCCCACTGCTTCTCCTTGAATGGTTAGGTCTGAATCCCGCAACGGAGCTTCCAAAAAATTTCTTTCCGAGTTAATTTTCTCAGTTTTATTAACCCGGGCGGCTCTTTATTATTGCTTTAAATTTGTAGTTCTTGTTTCAAGTTACAATTTTTAATTCTCTATTATTTTTATTATATTGATGCTTTATCACATTGCCTTTTATGATGTAATTCATAGACCATACATAGTGGAATCCTATATCTTATTTATTTCCTCTTCCTTCTTTCTATCATCCCTCCCTTTATCCACATCCCTTTAGTTTTGCTTCACAACCTAGAATCCCTTTTCTTTTTTAGAGAAAAAATTGCAGTTGCTACAACTATATGACACATCTACTCATTTATGTTATGATAGAGGTATTTATTCATATAGTGACTGTTTCTTAGTTAGGATCTCGACAATACGAAGCAATAGGTTGGTTATTAGTTAATTTTCTATAATTACTAAGTTTTTTTCTTAAAAAAAAGAAAAAAATAACGAGTCACACACTAAGCATAGCAATTATATTAAATGATTTATCAATTTTCATTAAATCTTATAGAAAGAGGTATAATTTCTTCTTTTGCAGGGATTTCAGGAAAAAAGTCTCTTGTCATTTTTTATTCTATCAATGGACAGAATCCGAAGACAAGATTACTTATTCTTCGTCTACGAATATCCAAATTTTTACACCTAATACTCCATAGATAGTCCGAATTGGATAGCAGCAATAATCAATTTTAGCGCGAATTGTTTGGAGGGGAAGTCTACCCTTTTTAATAGATTCGGCGCGTGCAATTTCTTTTCCTCCGAGACGACCCGCAATTTTTACTTTTACTCCCCTTATATCTGCTTTTTTAGTTAATTCAATGGCTTTTTTCATTGCCTTTCGGAATGAAACTCTATTTTTTAATTGGAAAGCTATATATTCTGCAAGAATGTTAGGCTGTCTATAAGGTTCTTTAACTTTTTCGATAGAAATATTAAATCTCTGGTTTACAGAGTTAATTTCCTTTTGTAGATCTTTCTCTAATTCTTCGATTGCTCCTTTTTTCTTTAATAAATTTGGGAATCCAATATGGATTATGACGTGGATCGTATCGATTTCTTTTTGGATTTCTATATGTGTAATTACTTCGGAACTTGAACCTGAGTCCATTTTTCTATTATGTGTAATTACTTCGGAACTTGAGTCTGATTCTATTTTTCTATTCGAGCCCTTTTTCCTATTCTTTTGTATATAGTTCTTGATACAATCCCTTATTTTTTTATCTTCCTGTAGACCTTCAGAATAATTTTTTGGTTGTGCGAACCAAAAGGAATGGTGTTTTTGGGTTGTACCAAGTCTGAAACCGAGTGGATTTATTTTTTGTCCCATATTTTTCTATTCTATATTTTTTTTACTGGGAATCGAAATCTTAGATGGATCTAAAGGTTATTTAGATTTCTTTACTATATTTAGTACAATTGTTATATGACACATGCTTTTTTTTATGGGGAAACTACGTCCTCGAGCTCGAGGTCTGAATTTCTTCATAATAGTACTCCTACTGACTTCGGCTTTAGTAATAAATAAATTCGCTTTGTCGAAATCCCTATAATGAGTAGCATTTGCGGCTGCCGAATAAACCAACTTTAAGATGGGATAAGATGCTCGATAGGGCATGAGGTTCAGTATCATAACAGTTTCCTCGTAGTAACGCCAGCGAATCTCGTCAAGAACTCTTTGTGCTTTGAAAACAGACATAGGGATACGTTTTTGTGCTTTGAAAACTCTCTCGAACTTAAGTAGACGATCGGTTGGAACTTTCCTTGCGAGTTTCCTTAGCCCACTTTTCTTCTTCTTTATCCTAGGGATATACTTTACTAGTTTGAAACTTGTCATAAATAAGGTTATTCCCCGCCTACCTTTACTTTATTTTGAATCTTTTTTTCTTCTTAATCTTTCTATTCAGAATTCAGTTAACGACGAGATTTAGTATCCTTTCTTGCATTTTCATAACTCGTGAAATGCCGAGTAGGCACGAATTCCCCCAATTTGCGACCTACCATAGGATTTGTTATGTAAATAGGTATATGTTCCTTTCCATTATGAATCGCGATTGTATGGCCAACCATTGTGGGTAGAATGCTAGATGCCCGGGACCACGTTACTATTGTTTCTTTCTCCTCCTTCATATTGACCTTTTCTATCTTTGCCAATAAATGATGAGCTACAAAAGGATTCGTTTTTTTTCGTGTCACAGCTGATTACTCCTTTTTTCCTTTTTAAAGAGTGGCATTCTATGTCCAATATCTCGATCGAAGTACGGAGGTCAGAATAAATAGAATAATGATCAATGGAAAAAAGAAAAAAATCCTTTAGCTGGATAAGGGGCGGATGTAGCCAAGTGGATCAAGGCAGTGGATTGTGAATCCACCATGCGCGGGTTCAATTCCCGTCGTTCGCCCATCGCATTATTGCAAATTCCAAAAATGCAATTTTCCATATTCCTAGTTACGTATTTACTTACGGCGACGAAGAATAAAACTATCGCTATATTTTTTCCTTTTCCTAGTTCTTCTTCCAAGCGCAGGATAACCCCAAGGGGTTGTGGGTTTTTTTCTACCAATGGGAGCTTTCCCTTCACCGCCCCCATGGGGGTGGTCCACAGGGTTCATAACTACCCCTCTTACTACGGGGCGTTTACCTAGCCAACACTTAGATCCGGCTCTACCCAAACTTTTTTGGTTCACCCCAACATTACCCACTTGTCCGACTGTTGCTAAGCAGTTTTGGGATACTAAACGGACCTCCCCAGATGGTAATCTTAAAGTGGCCGATTTACCCTCTTTTGCAATGAGTTTCGCTACAGCACCTGCTGCTCTAGCTAATTGCCCACCCCTTCCACGTGTGATTTCTATGTTATGCATGGCCGTGCCTAAGGGCATATCGGTTGAAGTAGATTCTTCTTTTCTCTCAAAAAACCCCTTCCCAAACTGTACAAGCTTCTTCCAAAGCATACGGCTTTCTAGATGTATATGACGATCTCTAGACAGATGGATCTTATATGAATCATATGATGAAGTACCACATGAGTGGATATATAGGAAAGGAATCCAAATCTGCCGAATCGCTCATGTTATGATCTTCTACATCCTAGGTCTCTGCGTTCCGTCATCTGGCTTATGTTCTTCATGTAGCATTCAGATCGAATGACTCTATGAAATTACGTCGATACTTCCACATATTATGGGTAACGTAGGAGACATCCCTATTTTCCCCCGGGGGTCTTAATTACCACTGCTTAGCTTTCAATTTGCCTCTGACCATCAAATTAAATGTGAATAACCCGTCCTCCTCTCTTTGAAACAAGGGGCGCTTCCGGTTCTGTGCGTGCTTCAAACAATTTTGTCTTCTCCATATTACCATATCTCTAGAGCCAATAATTTTCTATGAGGAACTACTGAACTCAATCACTTGCTGCCGTTACTCAACAGTTTTCTGTTGAGGTCTATCCCGTAGAGGTAGTCAAATTGGATCAGTGATCGATTTCTAGGTTTCGTCGTAAACCTAATTGGTTACTTCCAATTACGTAAATCAATAGTTCAAACCGCACTCAAAGGTAGGGCATTTCCCATTGATATAGGAACTTTTGTACCAGAAACAATAGTATCTCCAATTATAGCCCCTCTGGGATGTAAAATATATCTCTTCTCACCATCCCCATAGTGTATGAGACAAATGTATGCATTTCGATTAGGGTCGTATTCTATGGTTACGATTCTACCAGATATGTCTTTTTGATTCCGTCGAAAATCTATTTTACGGTATAGGCGCTTATGACCTCCCCCTCTATGCCTTGCGGTAATGATTCCTCTGGAATTACGACCTTTACCACAACGGTGCCGTCCATGGATCAAATTATTTCGTGGATTGGATTTCACTTGCCTGTCTACGGTTCCCTTGCGTGTGCTCGGGATAGGTGTTTTGTATAAATGTTTCGCCGTATTATTAAGTATTCTCCTTTAGTTTTTTTCTCTATCTAGAAGTGGAATAGAATAACCCGGTTGAAGGGTAATGATCATACGTCTGTAATGCATTGTATGGCCCAGAATAGGTCCTATTCTTCTACCTTTTCCAGGTAGTCGATGGCTATTCACAGCTACCACCTTAACACCAAAGAAGAGTTCGACCCAATGCTTTATTTCTGTCTTAGTGAATCCCGATTCGACATTAAAAGTATATTGATTCTTTCCCAATAAACGAAGACTTTTTTCTGTAAATACTGCGTATTTGATTCCATCCATAAATCGACTTTCCCTCCTATGCTCTGAGTTCCAGTATCGATAAGAATTCGAGTTCTTATTGTTCTTATGTTATGGTATGAATATACCATACCAATTCGTTATGTATGGATGATGGATGAGATTCCATGGATAGAGAGCCAGTTCCAATAGACTTATGGAATGTTCCCGTTCGTGTGCATCCAGCAGGAATTGAACCCGCAAATTTACCAATTATGAGTTGGGCGCTTTAACCATTCAGCCATGGATGCTTAACAGGGATCATCGTACATCGTAAATAACCAATTTTCATATAGAAAGACATATCATAGAAAAATGAAATCGAAAATATTCCGAGATGGCAAATATTCGGAGATGACTATGAAAACACCTCTCTGGATCCTCGAATTGAAAGAGAGATTGAGAGGGATCAAGAATCCTAATTCTCGCTATTTGGAATGGATCCAATTCTATTGAGTCTGACTCATAGTGATCATTTCTCTTTAGCAAAGAATGACCTTGGTTATCAAAGGATTGAACAACCGGGATCCATTTACTTATGATACCTAGTTGGCATTGATAACAAGGATCTAATGAATTATGAGTTTAATAGATCCTCTTTAGCAGAAAGACGTATATTCCTTGCTCATTATCAGACAATCACTTATTCCCAAACCTCGTGTGGGACTAATCGTTTTCATTTACCATCTCATGGAAAACCCTTTTCGTTCCGCTTAGCCCTATCGGGTATTTTAGTGATAGGTTCTGTAGGAACTGGACGATCCTATTTGGTCAAATACCTAACGAAAAATTACGATTTTCCTTTCATTAAGGTACGAGGGCTTCTTATTCCACAAGAACGAAAGCACCTTTTCATTCTTTCATATACTAGGGGTTTTTACTTGGAAAAGACAATGTTCCATACTAAAGGATTCGGGTCCATAACCACGAGTTCCAGTGCACTAGATCTTGTAGCACTTAGCAACGAAGCCCTATCCATTAGTATTCCACATAAGAAATCCATTCTAGAAAAAAATACAATTAGATTAGCTCTTCATAGACAAACTTGGGGTTTGCGAGCCAAGGTAAGATCGGCTCGGGATCATGGGACCCTTTTCTATCAGATAGGAGGGGCTCTTGTACAAAATAGACTTACTAAGTAATAACCCCATAGAATCTATCTATATAAAGATAAAGAGGCAATCGTGTCAGGAAGCGGGTTTTTCTTTGGCCAAAAGGTACTTCGAACTTGGAACGAGCATGAAGAGATTAACGAGACTTCTTTCTCTTTTGAGTTTTTCTGGCGGACCTGCCGCGCAAGATCTTTGGTCTTCCCCTGGAACCGATGAAAAAAAGTGGATCGCTTCTTATGTACTCGCTCAGAATGATTCTTCTCTATCTATAGTTCATGGCCTATTAGAAGTAGAAGGTGCTCTGGTGCAATCCTTACCGACAGAAAAAGATTGCAGTCAGGTTGATAATAGTCGAGTGACATTACTTCGTCGGTCCGAACTAAGGAATCTGTTAGAAATGTTTTGAAATGGATATTGTTCTCTCTTTGATCAGGGATTGCTATATGAAAAGAAGTGGAGTTTGAAAAAGGGAACGGAATGCTCAAACCGGAACTGCTAGAGGAACGAATTTTCAATAGCATAACTTGGGCTCCTAGAATATGGCGCCCTTGGGACAATCTATTTGATTGCAGGGTTTTGTTCCGAAGCAAAGATATCCGCGGAGGCCGGTTCGTTCGTCCTATTCTGATATTCAGGACCAAGAGGTACTGGATTCTCTTTCGGATAGGCCCTGAAAGGAGAAGAAAGGCTGAAATGCCAACGGACCTCTGTCTATTCTCTAATTCACCCGATCCGATAGTACCCGTTTTTGGAACGTCCAGTGCCAAAGTCACTGAATGGGTAAGTCACCAATCCAATCCCTTTGACAAATCGGATGTCATATTAGATATCATATTCTATATATATAGAAATATCATAGATAGAATAGACATATAGAATTTTTGGTCGGCAAATTCGAAGGAATCATTGAGTGAAAAAGGAGCAAAGAATGACAAAAGACGAGACTCTACTAGTCTTCACTCTTGTGGTTTCCTCTTCCTCGGTTTCTGTTTTCTTATTCGGGATCTTGCTTTTCATGGTTCTCATCTCTGCAACTCGCGATTTTCGCGAGAGAACCAAATCCAAGTTGGTGAAGATCATGATTTGGGCTGGCACGGGGATCGTTTGATCGATTTCCTTGATTTGATCGCTACTTAATGGGCGTGCGCTCAAAGGATACAAACAGGGATTCGCAAACAAAAAGGGGAATTCGTAGTCACTTTTTCCTGTCGCGTAAAAAAAAAGTCTTTACGCGAGAGCAATAGAGGTTGGGATACATCTATCTCTTCTGAGCAACCTCTTTTGGATTCTTAAGACCACCCTTGCAGTAGGATACCATCTGCTTTGGGTTCTTTATTATCTCCTTCGAGGGATTTTTAGGATCGTTCAGGCTATATATATTTAGTCTATTTTGGCTTTTACTGTCTACTTTTCTCAGGGAGATGGTTAAGGACCTCAGAAGATAGAGGAGAGCGCCAGGCCCAGATTTCCGGAATACTTCTACGGGGAATGCTCATTGAATGAGCATTCTCCATATTATGCCTTGAAGAGGACTCGAACCTCCACGCTCTTCAGCACGAGATTTTGAGTCTCGCGTGTCTACCATTTCACCATCAAGGCATCTTGAAAGTGAATCGTATTCCATGAATATGATATCTATCTAATGTGATATATGGAATATATGACAAAGGTGGAGTCTTGGAGTATTTCGATCGATCGGTCATATAGGCCTGAGTCAGACATCAAATAGCTTCGATTTGCATTATCCGTAGGACACCTTATATGTATCAAAATCGATATCAAAATCAAAAAGATGAAAGATGTACAATCCAATTTCTCGATTCAATAGAAGCCCAAAGAGGTGCATATGGTACCCAAATAAGAATAGGATAGATATGTCAAAAGCAGGTCTGATTACACCTATTCCTAATCCTAAATAGAATGTAAGGACGTAGGGATTTCTATGTAAACAGAGTATCCTATTTCCATAGGCTCGAATGACCCCTTCTCATAATAAGAATGTGCACGGTCTGGTTCGGTATGGAATGAACTTATAATCTGATGATCGAGTCGATTCCATGATTATAAGTTCATAACCCTAGCGCCCATTCCCATTTTGGGCGGAACAGATCTACTAATTCTTTTATTCCAGTTAGTAAGAGGGATCTTGAACTAAGAAATAGACCTAGCAGCTAAAAGAGGGTATCCTGAGCAATTGCAAGAATGGGGTTCATTGATATTCCTGGTATAGTAGATGCTATCACACATACAGTCATACTCAATTCGATGGAATTGTTTGATCTTAAAGGGGATCTTCTATAATTTCGCACATAAGGGGTTATTTCTTGGTTTCGTCCAGTCATTAATAACTTGATTATTTTTAGATAATAGTAGATAGAAAGAACGCTCGTAAGGAGTCCTATTGAAACCAAGAAATATAGGCCTGCTTGCCATCCACACCAGAATAGATAGAGTTTTCCGAAGAAACCTGCTAGTGGAGGAAGGCCTCCTAGGGAT
>NW_028259570.1:15000-32813 GCF_056163025.1 Triticum urartu | reverse complement strand
AAAAAAAAAACATACCCTACATAACATATCCAACTCTTCTTGGTTCAGGGTTTTCCGTTTCCGAAGACTAGTAAAATAGGCGGATTCTGGAACCCCAAGGATTCAACGGTATATGGATATGGAAAATATAAGATTTCCGATCCTAGCGGGAAAAGGCGGGGAACAGATACCCAATAGGATATAGGATCCTTGGGAGGAACTTTTGGTAATGGCCTTGATCCTCTATGCTATTTTTTATGTGTTCTTAGTTCTATTGAACTTTTTGCATTCTTTTAAACAAGAATCTAATAAACTAGAATTGAGTCAGTGGAAAAAAGGAGAGAGAGGAAAGTGTTAAATGGAGAGAGTCGACTAATCAGAGACTTTTAGGATCTTCTTTACATCAGGTAAATCTGTCGGCCCTGTCCGTTTTTTTCTTTAAGTTACGACTCTTTGCTGCTTACTTCTATCAAGCCATAGGGAAAGTCTATGATGAATTTGGAAAACTCATCTCACTCTTACTCTATGGCTCGGACTTAATGGGGGAAGAAAACATCTTCCATAATTTCTTTTTTGTTCAATTCTGGACAAAAAAGAAAAGGAAAAAAGGAATTTATAGGGACAGTGTTACCCCCTATATCCCCTAGTTTATATTGTAGGAATAATAAAACAATTTAGCAGTCTGACACACTTACGTCCTTGCAAAGTAAATAATTATTATTGTAGTCGTAACCGTAGAATAGGATCCTAATCAAAATAAATACATTTGGTTCAGGCGCTATTAGCATGGTAAGAAAAGATTTTTTTTACAGACCAGAGGGGCTATCTAAATCCTAAAGTAAAGGCGAGCGATCGAAGTAGAAGTACCAACGGCTCAGTGTCATGAACCTTCTCCATCTGATTCAATAAGGGGGAATTAGCCTTCTTGTCAAATGGCTATCCTTGACAAAGGGTACCATTTATACCATAATCTACAATGTAGCGGGTATAGTTTAGTGGTAAAAGTGTGATTCGTTCTATTAATAACTGAATTTGAAATGATATACTTAAGGCATCCTTAAGTTTTTTATTTTTATATTCCGATGAAAACTTTAGTTCTTATAAAGGATTAAATCCTTTTCCTCTCAATAGCATATTGAGGAAGAATATACATTCTGGCGATTTGTATCCAAAGACTAATTTAAATTGCATCCAAAATAAAAATAGGATTATGAGTACAGAGTCGCGAAGCATAATTTTGCATTGGATTAAGTATTCCAATTTTGAAAATATGAGTAAAGGATCTATGGATGAAGATACAAAAAAGTTGATTTCCAATCGTAACTAAATCTTCTTAAAATAAGGAATAAGGAAGCCAAATAGCTAAAAAACGATAGTTTTGGTTTACTAGAACCATCCGCATATTGTTTCAGCTCGGTGGAAACCCAATTCTTTTCCTCAGGATCTCTTGAATGAAATTAGGGAACGAAGTAAGTAGATTAGATGAATTTAGATAGAATTTCTATCTCCTACTCTATAAGGATCATCTAGAAAGCGGAGAGCTTTGGTTCCATTCAAATAGAAAAGCTGACATAGATGTTAAGTGGTGAGAATATCCATAAAGGAGCCGAATGAAATCAAAATTTCATGTTCGGTTTTGAATTAGAGACGTTAAAAATAATCAACCAACGTCGACTATAACCCCTAGCCTTCCAAGCTAACGATGCGGGTTCGATTCCCGCTACCCGCTCCATTCTGTATAAAAGGAGTATTCTATTTGTCTAGACATGTTAGAGGCTTGTATTCAAGCCTTTTTTGTCCACCAGTTTCTGGTACTCCAGAGCGGAGTAGAGCAGTTTGGTAGCTCACGAGGCTCATAACCTTGAGGTCACGGGTTCGATTCCCGTCTCCGCACTTAGCAGTCTGTATAAAAGGACTATTCTATTTCTCTAGATATGTATGGTAGAGGGGCGTATCCAACCCTTTTTTATTCATTAGTTCCCGGCCCTAGAGGGCAAAATTGAGCAGTTTGCGAAGTCACTTGCCTTCAAAAAAAGAAGGCGCAAGGCCTCTCCCTACCCTGCAGAAAATAAAAATGAAACGAAAGGGACAGTCTACCTCTCCCTTCCCTTTAAAAAAAGTTTGCCCGTTGTTTGTCTCAGTTAATACCCAATTTTTGGAGCTCTGTTGGCGAGTTCTATTTCTGCCTCTGGAGCGCCCTCTTTTTTTGAGTGGGATGCAAAGGAAGGGTAAGATAGTAAGGGATACGGCACTAGACTAACACCTAATTAATACTTAATTTAATATAAGTAGTTAAACAGTTAACTAGACTAAACTTTTTATCATAGTACTTTGATAAATTAAGCGGGCGAGCGGCGGGAATCGAACCCGTATCTTCTCCTTGGCAAGGAGATATTTTACCATTGAACTACGCTCGCTACGGTATATATTTTATAGCGTATATCCGCCTGGGTCGACCTTCTATGTCTGGGTCGACCGTTTCATTTCATTTTCTATTATATTAGAGTTTTCCTTTTTTTATTATCTGTCAATGAATATTCTAATGGGAATGGAATTTCATAATACTGAAAGAGAAGAGCTAGCAATTCGGAACGCAAATTGCGTTTTAATACGTCTCACTATTCTAATTTTTTAGAAGAAATGGCCTTTATTATTTCTTTTTTATGGGGTTAATAAATATTAACCAAATTTCATTTAAGAAATGAGAGAATTCAGAATAGCTACGAGAAAGACTAGTCCAATCCATAATGATGTACCGGAAAATACAACATTTTTATTATTTGACCAACCATCAGGAGAAGCAAATACAAGGGGTACACTAATTACTAAGACTGAGGAAGTCGCAATTAATGCAAAAACAGCTAATTGGAAAGCAATAGTCATATTTCTAATCCTCCAAGCTACCATCAAATAAAGTTGACTACATATTTGATCCCTCACTTAAACCAAAATTGTAAAAAAATACAAGAAGTAGGAGGGGTTTAATCATGAATCCATTGATTCTTCTCTTTAATTCAAATTTATTACTTAAACCGCTTTTTTATTTGGATATGGGGGTGAGAAGAGATTATTTACTCTTTATTTCACAAGCGGGTATAGCGGATCCTGTATCCGTGTATACAGTATACAGAGATATATCGAAAAGGAACTTGTATCTGATATCTTTCTAGAGGCTAATAAATCTTTTTATTTTTTATATGGCTATGTTCTATTTGTAGGAGTAAAATAAGGATTAGGCTGTGGAGAGATGGCTGAGTGGTTGATAGCTCCGGTCTTGAAAACCGGTATAGTTCTAGGAACTATCGAGGGTTCGAATCCCTCTCTCTCCTTTTGCTTATTGAATACGTTTGTTTCTTTCATTTTTATTTATTTTTTTTTTCTGTCCCTTATCTTTCTTTCATAAAAAGGAATGAATGGCTCGGCTAGATGGAATAACCGAGCCAGAACAGAAAAAAAGTAGAACAGGTATAAATAAGAAAATCTTAGTTAAGAGGGTTCATGTAAAGAACAGGTTCCAAATCACGATCGATTCCCTTTTCAAAACCTGCTGCAGCAGCTCGGGCTCTTCCTGCATGCCATAAATGGCCCACAAAAAAGAAGAATCCTAGAACAAAATGAGAAGTTGATAACCAACTTCTAGGAGAGACATAATTAACTGCATTGATCTCGGTAGCTACGCCACCCACGGAATTTAAAGAGCCTAAAGGAGCGTGGGTCATATATTCTGCTGAGCGTCGTTCTTGCCAAGGTTGTATGTCTTTTTTCAACCTACTCAAGTCCAAACCGTTGGGGCCCCTTAGAGGTTCTAACCATGGAGCACGAAGGTCCCAAAAACGCATAGTTTCCCCTCCAAAGATAACCTCCCCAGTTGGGGAACGCATTAGATATTTACCTAAACCTGTGGGTCCTTGAGCGGATCCCACATTAGCTCCAAGACGCTGGTCTCTAACTAGAAAAGTAAATGCTTGAGCTTGAGAAGCTTCTGGCCCGGTGGGTCCATAAAACTCACTCGGATAAGCTGTATTATTGAACCATACAAAACAACAAGCGATAAAACCAAAGACAGATAAAGCAGCTAAACTATAAGACAAGTAAGCTTCTCCAGACCATACAAATGCACGGCGAGCCCATGCGAAGGGTTTGGTTAAAATATGCCAAATTCCGCCAAATACACAAATAAAACCCAACCATACATGCCCACCAATTATATCTTCTAAATCATCTACACTAACAATCCACCCTTCTCCACCAAAAGGAGATTTTAGTAAATAACCAAATATAACACTGGGACTAAGGGTCAAATTGGTAATTTTTCTTACATCTCCCCCCCCAGGGGCCCAGGTATCATATACACCGCCAAAATAAAGAGCCTTGAGTACTAGAAGAAAAGCACCTAGACCTAACAAAATTAAGTGAATACCCAAAATTGTAGTCATTTTATTTCTATCTTTCCAGACATAACCAAAGAATGGAAAAGATTCCTCAAGAGTCTCGGGTCCCAGAAGCGCGTGATAAATGCCACCGAAGCCTAAGACTGCGGAGGAAATTAGGTGAAGTACGCCAGATACAAAGTACGGAAAAGTATCTAGAACTTCCCCCCCTGGCCCTACTCCCCAACCTAGAGTAGCTAAGTGTGGAAGTAAAATCAACCCTTGTTCATACATGGGCTTTTCTGGTACGAAATGGGCCACTTCAAATAGGTTCATTGCTCCGGCCCAGAATACGATTAATCCGGCATGAGCTACATGAGCTCCAAGCAGTTTACCGGACAAATTGATAAGTCTGGCATTCCCAGCCCACCAAGCAAAGCCGGTGGTTTCTTGGTCACGACCAGCTAAAACGAAAGTTCCATTAAAGAGCGTTTCCACGTGGTAGAACCTCCTCAGGGAATATAAGATTTTCATGAGGCTGATCCTGAGCTGCCATCCACGCACGAATACCCTCGTTTAAAAGAATATTTTTGGTGTAGAAAGTCTCAAATTCAGGATCTTCCGCTGCACGGATTTCCTGGGAAACAAAGTCATAGGCACGTAAGTTCAGAGCCAAGCCAACTACGCCAATAGCACTCATCCATAAACCGGTGACGGGTACAAATAGCATAAAGAAATGTAACCAACGTTTATTGGAAAAAGCAACACCAAAGATTTGGGACCAAAAGCGGTTAGCAGTGACCATTGAATAAGTTTCTTCAGCTTGAGTTGGGTTAAAAGCACGGAAGGTATTTGCACCATCACCGTCCTCAAATAGAGTGTTTTCTACGGTCGCTCCATGAATAGCGCATAGCAGAGCCGCACCTAATACTCCGGCAACTCCCATCATATGAAATGGGTTCAACGTCCAATTATGAAATCCTTGGAAGAAAAGGATGAATCGAAATATCGCTGCTACGCCAAAACTCGGCGCAAAGAACCAACCAGATTGCCCCAGTGGATAAATAAGGAATACAGAAACAAAAACAGCAATTGGACCAGAGAATGAGATTGCATTATAAGGCCGCAATTGAACAGACCGAGCAAGTTCAAATTGGCGTAACATGAAACCTATTAGTGCAAAAGCCCCGTGGAGAGCTACAAAAGTCCATAGACCGCCTAATTGACACCAACGAGTAAAATCTCCTTGTGCTTCGGGCCCCCATAGTAGCAACAAAGAGTGTGCTAAACTATTGGCAGGGGTAGAAACTGCTGCGGTTAAGAAATTACAACCTTCCAAATAGGAACTAGCCAATCCATGGGTATACCAAGAAGTTACAAAAGTTGTCCCTGTAAACCAACCCCCTAAAGCGAAATAAGCACAAGGAAAGAGCAATAGGCCAGACCATCCTACAAAAACGAAACGGTCCCTTCGTAACCAGTCATCCATAGTATCAAATAGATCATTTTCTTCTTTAGGAATTCTACCAAGGGCTATAGTCATAGTGATCCTCCTATTCAATTACTTCAACCATTTCCGAGCACCTCATATCACTTTCCAAGGCATATGATAGTTTTATTATCTGTGGACGATTTCTTTCTCGTTCAATGCCCTTTTTCAATGGTCTCGAAGAGAGAAATTTCCCATTTTTATCTATGGAGTCACAGTCACAACCGAGGTCGTGGTAAATCCATGAATTTGATTCGATTTGTTTTTCTTATACTATTTATTTGTTTTTCTTATACTATAGAAATAGAAATAAATTGTTTTTCTTATACTATAGAAAGAAATAAACCTTTGAATTCAGCATTATTCCAAGACTCCTATTTCAAAGTCTATCTTTTAAGGGAAAAATGCAAATAAAAGTAACCCTTCTTTTCCCATTCCCTCTCTATTGCATGGGTGGAAGAACTAAAATAATAGAGGATTCTGAAAAAAAAAAATGGACCTTCGAAATCCAATTTTATGTGTAGCGCAAAGGAGTTGCGATTTCTTCTTATTCCTATAGAACATCTAGTAACAAGAATATGAAATCGTAAATAGCGAAAAATTCTTGTCTTGCGCGGTCTAAGTCTAAGGAAATAAAAAAAATTCGCTTATACAATTTCATCTACATCGAATTTATATATCAGAATAGCGGATAGAGGCATCATTAAAGGAGTCAGGTCTACTTACTTTATGCTTCTTTCCAATTTTATGGTGGATTTGATAAGAACCCTTTTTGCTTTCTTGATAAATAATCGACAAAAAAAGCGTTTTTTTTATATAACCTGCTTGTTTTATTATAATTATAACAAGTCCTATATGGAAATGCCCGCTAAAGAGAAAATCTATTTGATTGTCTCTCGGCCAATATCGATTTTTAGAAAGAAAAAACAAGAATTTTCTTCTTTTTTTATTAACATTAAGAAAAAAGAATATAATTAAAATGGAATTGGCAATATAATTTTTATAGACTTTTGAAAGAAAAAAAAGGGGTTTTTTGCAACCGTTATTTCTTATTTCTTGCCTATATCATATCACGGAAACCTTTCGCTTTGGAACGTGGAGAGATGGCTGAGTGGACTAAAGCGGCGGATTGCTAATCCGTTGTACAATTTTTTTGTACCGAGGGTTCGAATCCCTCTCTTTCCGCTCCCTTGGATCATTTGGGACTTTCGAATTGGAAAGAATTCTGACCCCCGGATTTTCTCATAGATAAATGTACGAAACAAATCCAATAAGAAAAAAAAAAACTGAATTTTTACTCCTCGCGTCCAGGATTCCGTCCTGGGTCATTAGATAAGAATCCAAAGATAAAGAGTGAAACAAAGAATATCACTACTGTATAAACAAAAAGTTTGAGAGTAAGCATTACATAATCTCCAAGATTTTTTTTTAAGGAATAGATTACCAGTTTTTCCTTACCACACGGATCCACTAGGATGGTTTTTTTTTATACCTAAAAATGCAAAAAAGAATTCTTGAAAAAAATTGCAAGAATTCTTTTATAATAAGCACTCTTATCAATAGCAAAAATAGGGTTAGGTGGTTAGGTATTGTGTAGGTACCTTTAGGTACCTGCTCAACCTAGGTGCAGGGGAGTAGAAAGGCTGATCCAAATTTATTGCTGTAGCTACCCATTCAATGTAGAAGAATTTAAATTTTAGAATCGAAGGTTCATAATATAAAAATATAAAACTTCTCGGCTTTTACCCATTTTAAAATTTTTTTGGAATGAACACATCATTCAATTTGGCATACAGAGTACTAAAGATTTCATCGAAAACTTACAGCAGCTTGCCAAACAAAGGCTAATAGAAAAAAGAATAGAGGTATAACAGGCATAATATCCACGATTGGATTGAAAATAGCATAAGCTTCGGGTAATTTGGCAAAGAAAAAACTAGTAGGATAAAGAACAGAATTAAAACAGATACAGGTTAAACTAAGTATATTAGGCATAACAAGCATTTCATTCTTGTAGAGTAAATAATTGGATTTTTCTTGAGTTATTTTTTTAAGGGAAAGAAGGAAAAGGCAGATTCAAAATCTTTTTTCTTCGGACTTTCCCAAACACAAAATACCTCCTTGTATTCGCACTCTCAAATGAGAGTGGAATAAATTCGACTTTCATATAATATCTTAATAGAATTCCATGTAATGATCAATGCATTTTTTTGATTCTATATTATCCGCATGTGTAGAATACTAGCAAGAGAATATCCCTCCTTTTTTATGTAATTGAAATGGTATTGACGAATAACAAATAAACATACTAGTGTTTATTAGTGTCGCATAAAACCCGAAATGGGGCGTGGCCAAGTGGTAAGGCAGCGGGTTTTGGTCCCGTTACTCGGAGGTTCGAATCCTTCCGTCCCAGATTGTTTCTGATGAAACAAACGGTGAAATCATATAGTATTCCGTACGAGACAAAAGTTTATTAAAGAGAATAATGATATCTTATTCTTTCTCAGAAAACATAATAAAGTCTTAAGTCCAGTCAAATTGACTATCTTTATTTTCATGAAAAAATGGGATCTATCAAGCACATTCAGGATATGCCTCTACTATAAAATCACTTAGTCATATTTTTTTCTTCCTTTTGGTATTCGAGTTGAAGAAGTACGAGAATTCTATAACTACCAAAAACTTTCAATCTTTTCATTGGAATAGTTTATTTAGTTATTATAGTTAATTGTTTTTGGTACTGAAAAAATATATTACTACTAGAATTCTAATTCTAGTAATTAAATTAATTAAACTTTTTTGGAGGTTGATAGTTTATTTATTGAGGAAGAGTCAATCCTTCTTTTCTCACTTCAAGATTGATCATCTCGAGCCATCCGTTGAGGGTGGAAATTTAAGAATAAATAAGTTTTAAGCAAACTTGTTTAGTCGTCTTTTTCAAACTATGTTTCATTCATATGATAGAATTTTAATATGGGTTTAAATAAATTGGATCTTGGCGGAGGCTTCCCGGATAAATACTTACTTTCTTTTATCCATATTGCTCCATAGATAGCAAGTTTTAATTAGTATAAAAAAACTAAACCAATGACTATTCATGATTCCATCCATATTGGATCAATTCTCTATACCACTTTGCAATGAAAAGAGGAATGTTTGTTATGGTAAAACTTCGTTTAAAACGATGTGGTAGAAAGCAACGTGCGACTTGAAGGACATGATCGATTGTGGATTTTGCTATCCATCATTTTCCATAGTAATGAAAATGCTCTTGGCTCGACATAGCCTGTTCTATTCGTTCCGAACCAAATTTGCGCTGGGTTTAAGTAACATAGTACACGATGGAGCTCGAGAGGACAGAATTTTTTTTATCAAGGGAAAGAATCTAGGGTTAGTGAAAACTAATAAATTAGGCCAACTTTGTCAGTCTATCCTTAATATAGAAATAAATCGAAAGGTTAAAATAAGAAGAAAGTCCAATAAAAGTATATCAGAATCAATCCCTCTTATTAGATTTCTATAGAAGAGATAAATGCTTTATCGAAGGAAATAAGAAAAAAGGGTATGTTGCTACTCTTTTGAAAGAAAAAAATAGGAATTCCCGAAGTAATGTCTAAACCCAAGGATTTCACAAATCAAAGATAAAGGATTCCAGAACAAGTAAACACAATTTTCAATTGTCTCAACAACAGAGTTGGATTAGAATAAGGAATAAAAGTCAATTCGTTCGAAATGAGACAAAGAAAAGAGTTTAAAGACGACTCAAAAATTTTGGAAGGATTTTGCCTTCGAAGTTTGTCAGGCAAAATTAGCCCACTTGAGTCATGAGTATAAATGAAATTTGTTTTTTCTGTAAGGAAATTAATGCACGTCATAGTCTAATTTCTATTATTATCGACAGAAATTCGAATCATTTTCTCGAGCCGTATGAGGAGAAAACCTCATATACGTTTCTAGGGGGGGGCGTTGTTTATCTACATCTATCCCAATAAGCTGTCTATCGAATCGTTGCAATTGATGTTCGATCTCGAAGAGAAGGAAGAGATCTTCAAAAAGTAGGTTTTTATGATCCGATAAAGAATCAAACTTGTTTAAATGTTCCAGCTATTCTCTATTTCCTTGAAAAGGGTGCTCAACCAACAAGAACTGTTTATGATATTTTAAGGAAGGCAGAATTCTTTAAAGAAAAAGAAAGAACTTTGAGTTAATTGAAGAACTAAATGAATCAAAAAATAGGATAGGAGAAGATTATTAGTATTCCTAGTTGTCTAATTATTTAGACACAATTTACCTCTTTTTTAATCCTATTTGGATTTATATTATATCGTGCCAATCCAACATAAGCCCCTATTTTATTTACTTTTTCTATCTAATTTGTTTTCTTACCATTGTATTTCCATTGACAAAGGTCTATTGAACAAATAGAATTTGTAGATAGATGGGTCTCTTTATCCTCACTCCATATTCAATTTTTCCGCCTACACTTCGCTCAAATGATAAGGGTGTTCCTCTTGCATGTATTCTCATACAATATAATATATATTTTTTATAATATATATTTTTTGTTAATAAAAATCGCTAAAAATAAGGAGAATTTGGCCATCGTGATTAGGGTCGCTCTTTTTTTAACTTTACTTTAGTGGAATTTCACCGGACCTGTTCGTTTTGGCATTTGAGTGTTTTTCATGGTCGATAAAAAAAATCTTTTGATGTCTTGCTAGTTCAATGTTTTGACAGAAGCGCGCGGTGTAATTCCATTGATTTTTGGATTTCGATCGTATCTAAGATCCTTTTTTTATCTGGGTTGCTAACTCAATGGTAGAGTACTCGGCTTTTAAGTGCGACTATGATCTTTTACACATTTGGATGAAACAACAAATTCGTCCAGACTCTTGGTAGAGTCTAGAAGACCACGACTGATCCTCAAAGGTAATGAATGGAAAAAATAGCATGTCGTAATAAAATCAATCTTTTTTGAATGGAATCCAAAATTACGATTTTCTGGGTCTAATGAATAAATGGATAGAGCCTGGCTCCAATTCTGGTAAAATAAAAAGCAACGAGCTGAACTTCCTAATTGGAATGATTCCCCGCTCTAATTAGACGTTAAAAATAGATTAGTGCCGGATGCGGGGAAAGGTTGGGTTTTCCTATGAGTGGACCCTTTATTTTTTCTTTTTTTTTTTAGAAATCCTAATTATTCTTGATTATGGATTGAATAAGGGATGTTATGGATTGAATGTGTAAAAGAAGCAGTATATTGATAAAGAGGCTGTATTCCAAAGTCAAAAGAGCGATTGGCCTGCAAAAATAAAAAACTTGTTCTGTTCTTTTTTTTTAATTAGAACAAACATAAACTAATTGGGTAGAAAAGGAGCAGAAAAAGATCTGTGGATTAGACTCCCTTTCTTTCCAGGGTTTGTATTAAAAATGCAACACCCTGTTCTGACCATATTGCACTATGTATCATCATTCGATAAACCGAGAAATGCTTCTTCTCTCTGATTCAAGTAGAAATACAAATGGAAAAATTCGAAGGGTATTCAGAAAAACATAAATCTCGTCAACAATACTTTGTCTACCCACTTCTCTTTCAGGAATATATTTATGCATTTGCCCACCATTATGGATTAAATGGTTCTGAACCTGTGGAAATAGTTGTTAGTTGTAATAACAAGAAATTTAGTTCACTACTTGTGAAACGTTTAATTATTCGAATGTATCAGCAGAATTTTTTGGATAACTCGGTTAATCATCCTAACCAAGATCGATTATTGGATTACAAAAATTATTTTTATTCTGAGTTTTATTCTCAGATTCTATCTGAAGGGTTTGCGATCGTTGTGGAAATCCCATTCTCGCTACGGGAATTTTTTTGTCTGAAAGAAAAAGAAATACCAAAGTTTCAGAATTTACGCTCTATTCATTCAATATTTCCCTTTTTAGAAGACAAATTTTTGCATTTGGATTATCTATCACATATAGAAATACCCTATCCTATCCATTTGGAAATCCTGGTTCAACTCCTTCAATACCGTATCCAAGATGTTCCATCTTTGCATTTATTGCGATTCTTTCTCAACTATTATTCGAATTGGAATAGTTTTATTACTTCAATGAAATCCATTTTTTTTTTTCAAAAAGAAAATAAAAGACTATTTCAATTCCTATATAACTCTTATGTATCAGAATATGAATTTTTTTTGTTGTTTCTTCGTAAACAATCTTCTTGCTTACCATTAGCATCTTCTGGAACTTTTCTGGAACGAATCCACTTTTCTAGGAAGATGGAACATTTTGGGATAATGTACCCTGGTTTTTCTCGGAAAACCCTATGGTTCTTTATGGATCCTCTTATGCATTATGTTCGATATCAAGGAAAGGCAATTCTTGCATCAAAAGGCACTTTTTTTTTGAAGAAGAAATGGAAATGCTACCTTATCAATTTCTGGCAATATTATTTCTGTTTTTGGACTCAGCCGCGAAGAATCCATATAAACCAATTAGCAAACTCTTGCTTCGATTTTATGGGGTACCTTTCAAGTGTACAAAAAAGTTCTTTGTTAGTAAGGAATCAAATGCTGGAGAATTCATTTCTAATAGATACTCGAATGAAAAAATTCGATACCATAGTCCCCGCTACTCTCCTCATAGGATACTTATCAAAAGCTCAATTTTGTACTGGATCGGGGCATCCTATTAGTAAACCCATTTGGACAGATTTATCAGATTGGGATATTCTTGATCGATTTGGTCGGATATGTAGAAATCTTTTTCATTATCATAGTGGATCTTCGAAAAAACGGACTTTGTATCGACTAAAGTATATACTTCGACTTTCATGTGCTAGAACTTTAGCTCGTAAACATAAAAGCACGGTACGAACTTTTATGCAACGATTGGGTTCGGCATTTTTAGAAGAATTTTTTATGGAAGAAGAGCAAGTTTTTTCTTTGATGTTCACCAAAACAACTCTTTTTTCTTTCTGTGGATCACACACTGAGCGTATTTGGTATTTGGATATTATACGTATCAATGACCTGGTCAACCCTCTTAATTAATCATTAGACGAAATTAAGAAACAGGAAAGGGTTGATAAATGATCAAGAAAAAACTTTTCTATTTTTCATTCTGAAATGTTCTTTTTATTATAATAAAGAGTAGGTGAATCAACTTACTAATTAAAAAAATTAGTAGAACTTCCTCTTTGGAATAGAAATTGGCTATTTCTACATAGGGAAAGTCGTGTGCAATGAAAAATGCAAGCACGATTTGGGGAGGGATTTTTCTCTATTGTAACAAGGAAGAATTATCTACTCCATCCGACTAGTTCCGGGTTCGAGTCCCGGGCAACCCATATAGAAAAGACCCATCAAAGTTTTTCACTTTGACTCACTTCATTTACAAATACAAAATTATTGGTTTGGTTAATTTAGTTATATGGATAGCTAATCTTTGGGCTGACTTGGTTGACATTGGTATATAGTCTATGTTATACTGTTAAATAACAAGCCTTCTATTATCTATATTCTAGTTAATACGTGTGCTTGGGAGTCCTTGCAATTTGAATAAACCAAGATCTTACCATGACTGCAATTTTAGAGAGACGCGAAAGTACAAGCCTGTGGGGTCGCTTCTGCAACTGGATAACTAGCACTGAAAATCGTCTTTACATCGGATGGTTCGGTGTTTTGATGATCCCTACCTTATTGACCGCAACTTCTGTATTTATTATCGCCTTCATCGCTGCCCCTCCAGTAGATATTGATGGTATTCGTGAGCCTGTTTCTGGTTCTTTACTTTATGGAAACAATATTATCTCTGGTGCTATTATCCCTACTTCTGCGGCGATCGGATTGCACTTTTACCCAATTTGGGAAGCTGCATCTGTTGATGAGTGGTTATACAATGGTGGTCCTTATGAGCTAATTGTTCTACACTTCTTACTTGGTGTAGCTTGTTATATGGGTCGTGAGTGGGAACTTAGTTTCCGTCTGGGTATGCGTCCTTGGATTGCTGTTGCATATTCAGCTCCTGTTGCAGCTGCTACTGCTGTTTTCTTGATTTACCCTATTGGTCAAGGAAGCTTTTCTGATGGTATGCCTTTAGGAATCTCTGGTACTTTCAACTTTATGATTGTATTCCAGGCAGAGCACAACATCCTTATGCATCCATTCCACATGTTAGGTGTAGCTGGTGTATTCGGCGGTTCCCTATTCAGTGCTATGCATGGTTCCTTGGTAACCTCTAGTTTGATCAGGGAAACTACTGAAAATGAATCCGCTAATGAGGGTTACAAATTTGGTCAAGAGGAAGAAACTTATAATATTGTGGCTGCTCATGGTTATTTTGGCCGATTAATCTTCCAATATGCTAGTTTCAACAACTCTCGTTCTTTACACTTCTTCTTGGCTGCTTGGCCTGTAGTAGGAATCTGGTTCACTGCTTTAGGTATTAGTACTATGGCTTTCAACCTAAATGGTTTCAATTTCAACCAATCTGTAGTTGATAGTCAAGGTCGCGTTATTAATACTTGGGCTGATATCATCAACCGTGCTAACCTTGGTATGGAAGTAATGCACGAACGTAATGCTCACAACTTCCCTCTAGACTTAGCTGCTGTTGAAGTTCCATCTATTAATGGATAAGGTTTTTCTGCTAACATATAAGAATTTTTGAAGACAGAAATACCCAATATCTTGTTCTAGCAAGATATTGGGTATTTCTGTCTTTATTTTGAATCTTTTTTTCTTCTTAATCTTTCTATTCAGAATTCAGTTAACGACGAGATTTAGTATCCTTTCTTGCATTTTCATAACTCGTGAAATGCCGAGTAGGCACGAATTCCCCCAATTTGCGACCTACCATAGGATTTGTTATGTAAATAGGTATATGTTCCTTTCCATTATGAATCGCGATTGTATGGCCAACCATTGTGGGTAGAATGCTAGATGCCCGGGACCACGTTACTATTGTTTCTTTCTCCTCCTTCATATTGACCTTTTCTATCTTTGCCAATAAATGATGAGCTACAAAAGGATTCGTTTTTTTTCGTGTCACAGCTGATTACTCCTTTTTTCCTTTTTAAAGAGTGGCATTCTATGTCCAATATCTCGATCGAAGTACGGAGGTCAGAATAAATAGAATAATGATCAATGGAAAAAAGAAAAAAATCCTTTAGCTGGATAAGGGGCGGATGTAGCCAAGTGGATCAAGGCAGTGGATTGTGAATCCACCATGCGCGGGTTCAATTCCCGTCGTTCGCCCATCGCATTATTGCAAATTCCAAAAATGCAATTTTCCATATTCCTAGTTACGTATTTACTTACGGCGACGAAGAATAAAACTATCGCTATATTTTTTCCTTTTCCTAGTTCTTCTTCCAAGCGCAGGATAACCCCAAGGGGTTGTGGGTTTTTTTCTACCAATGGGAGCTTTCCCTTCACCGCCCCCATGGGGGTGGTCCACAGGGTTCATAACTACCCCTCTTACTACGGGGCGTTTACCTAGCCAACACTTAGATCCGGCTCTACCCAAACTTTTTTGGTTCACCCCAACATTACCCACTTGTCCGACTGTTGCTAAGCAGTTTTGGGATACTAAACGGACCTCCCCAGATGGTAATCTTAAAGTGGCCGATTTACCCTCTTTTGCAATGAGTTTCGCTACAGCACCTGCTGCTCTAGCTAATTGCCCACCCCTTCCACGTGTGATTTCTATGTTATGCATGGCCGTGCCTAAGGGCATATCGGTTGAAGTAGATTCTTCTTTTCTCTCAAAAAACCCCTTCCCAAACTGTACAAGCTTCTTCCAAAGCATACGGCTTTCTAGATGTATATGACGATCTCTAGACAGATGGATCTTATATGAATCATATGATGAAGTACCACATGAGTGGATATATAGGAAAGGAATCCAAATCTGCCGAATCGCTCATGTTATGATCTTCTACATCCTAGGTCTCTGCGTTCCGTCATCTGGCTTATGTTCTTCATGTAGCATTCAGATCGAATGACTCTATGAAATTACGTCGATACTTCCACATATTATGGGTAACGTAGGAGACATCCCTATTTTCCCCCGGGGGTCTTAATTACCACTGCTTAGCTTTCAATTTGCCTCTGACCATCAAATTAAATGTGAATAACCCGTCCTCCTCTCTTTGAAACAAGGGGCGCTTCCGGTTCTGTGCGTGCTTCAAACAATTTTGTCTTCTCCATATTACCATATCTCTAGAGCCAATAATTTTCTATGAGGAACTACTGAACTCAATCACTTGCTGCCGTTACTCAACAGTTTTCTGTTGAGGTCTATCCCGTAGAGGTAGTCAAATTGGATCAGTGATCGATTTCTAGGTTTCGTCGTAAACCTAATTGGTTACTTCCAATTACGTAAATCAATAGTTCAAACCGCACTCAAAGGTAGGGCATTTCCCATTGATATAGGAACTTTTGTACCAGAAACAATAGTATCTCCAATTATAGCCCCTCTGGGATGTAAAATATATCTCTTCTCACCATCCCCATAGTGTATGAGACAAATGTATGCATTTCGATTAGGGTCGTATTCTATGGTTACGATTCTACCAGATATGTCTTTTTGATTCCGTCGAAAATCTATTTTACGGTATAGGCGCTTATGACCTCCCCCTCTATGCCTTGCGGTAATGATTCCTCTGGAATTACGACCTTTACCACAACGGTGCCGTCCATGGATCAAATTATTTCGTGGATTGGATTTCACTTGCCTGTCTACGGTTCCCTTGCGTGTGCTCGGGATAGGTGTTTTGTATAAATGTTTCGCCGTATTATTAAGTATTCTCCTTTAGTTTTTTTCTCTATCTAGAAGTGAGAATAGAATAACCCGGTTGAAGGGTAATGATCATACGTCTGTAATGCATTGTATGGCCCAGAATAGGTCCTATTCTTCTACCTTTTCCAGGTAGTCGATGGCTATTCACAGCTACCACCTTAACACCAAAGAAGAGTTCGACCCAATGCTTTATTTCTGTCTTAGTGAATCCCGATTCGACATTAAAAGTATATTGATTCTTTCCCAATAAACGAAGACTTTTTTCTGTAAATACTGCGTATTTGATTCCATCCATAAATCGACTTTCCCTCCTATGCTCTGAGTTCCAGTATCGATAAGAATTCGAGTTCTTATTGTTCTTATGTTATGGTATGAATATACCATACCAATTCGTTATGTATGGATGATGGATGAGATTCCATGGATAGAGAGCCAGTTCCAATAGACTTATGGAATGTTCCCGTTCGTGTGCATCCAGCAGGAATTGAACCCGCAAATTTACCAATTATGAGTTGGGCGCTTTAACCATTCAGCCATGGATGCTTAACAGGGATCATCGTACATCGTAAATAACCAATTTTCATATAGAAAGACATATCATAGAAAAATGAAATCGAAAATATTCCGAGATGGCAAATATTCGGAGATGACTATGAAAACACCTCTCTGGATCCTCGAATTGAAAGAGAGATTGAGAGGGATCAAGAATCCTAATTCTCGCTATTTGGAATGGATCCAATTCTATTGAGTCTGACTCATAGTGATCATTTCTCTTTAGCAAAGAATGACCTTGGTTATCAAAGGATTGAACAACCGGGATCCATTTACTTATGATACCTAGTTGGCATTGATAACAAGGATCTAATGAATTATGAGTTTAATAGATCCTCTTTAGCAGAAAGACGTATATTCCTTGCTCATTATCAGACAATCACTTATTCCCAAACCTCGTGTGGGACTAATCGTTTTCATTTACCATCTCATGGAAAACCCTTTTCGTTCCGCTTAGCCCTATCGGGTATTTTAGTGATAGGTTCTGTAGGAACTGGACGATCCTATTTGGTCAAATACCTAACGAAAAATTACGATTTTCCTTTCATTAAGGTACGAGGGCTTCTTATTCCACAAGAACGAAAGCACCTTTTCATTCTTTCATATACTAG
>NW_028259569.1:0-15000 GCF_056163025.1 Triticum urartu | reverse complement strand
GTGAACCCATATTAGGGTATTTACACAGAGGAATGGAAAAAATCGCGGAAAACCGAACTATTATACAATACTTACCTTATGTAACAAGGTGGGATTATTTAGCTACTATGTTTACAGAAGCAATAACAGTAAATGCACCAGAATTCTTGGAGAATATTCAAATACCACAAAGAGCCAGCTATATTAGGGTAATTATGTTAGAATTAAGCCGGATAGCTTCTCACTTGCTATGGCTTGGACCTTTTATGGCGGATCTCGGCGCACAGACTCCTTTTTTCTATATTTTTAGAGAGAGAGAATTAATATATGATCTATTTGAAGCTGCTACAGGTATGCGAATGATGCACAATTACTTTCGCATCGGAGGAGTAGCCGCCGATCTACCTTATGGATGGATCGATAAATGTTTAGATTTCTGTGATTATTTTTTACGCGGAGTTGTTGAATATCAACAACTTATTACACAGAATCCAATTTTTTTAGAGCGAGTTGAAGGAGTAGGTTTTATTAGCGGAGAAGAAGCAGTAAATTGGGGCTTATCGGGACCGATGTTACGAGCTTCTGGAATACAATGGGATCTTCGTAAAGTAGATCCTTATGAGTCTTACAACCAATTTGATTGGAAAGTCCAATGGCAAAAAGAAGGGCGATTCGTTAGCTCGCTATTTAGTACGAATTGGTGAAATGAGGGAATCCATCAAAATAATTCAACAAGCTGTAGAAAAAATTCCTGGAGGACCTTATGAAAATTTAGAAGTCCGACGCTTTAAGAAAGAAAATAATTCTGAATGGAATGATTTTGAGTATAAATTTCTTGGTAAAAAACCTTCGCCCAATTTTGAATTGTCAAGACAAGAGCTTTATGTAAGAGTAGAAGCCCCAAAAGGTGAATTAGGGATTTATCTAGTAGGAGATGATAGCCTTTTCCCCTGGAGATGGAAAATCCGTCCACCCGGGTTTATTAATTTGCAAATTCTTCCTCAGCTAGTTAAAAAAATGAAATTGGCTGATATCATGACGATATTAGGTAGTATAGATATCATTATGGGGGAAGTTGATCGTTGAAATGATAATAGATAGGGTAGAGGTAGAAACTATCAATTCTTTTTCGAAATTGGAATTATTAAAAGAAGTCTATGGACTGATATCGATTCTACCCATTTTGACCCTCCTTTTGGGAATAACAATAGAGGTACTCGTAATTGTGTGGTTAGAAAGAGAAATATCTGCGTCGATACAACAACGTATTGGTCCTGAATATGCTGGCCCCCTGGGCCTGCTTCAAGCTATAGCAGATGGGACTAAGCTACTTTTTAAAGAAGATATTCTGCCATCCCGAGGAGATATTTCTTTATTTAGCATTGGACCCTCTATAGCAGTCATATCAGTTTTATTAAGTTTTTTAGTTATCCCTTTGGGATATCATTTTGTTTTAGCCGATCTTAGTATTGGTGTTTTTTTATGGATTGCCATTTCAAGTATAGCTCCTATTGGTCTTCTTATGGCAGGATATAGCTCAAATAATAAATATTCTTTTTCAGGCGGTCTACGAGCTGCTGCTCAATCCATTAGTTATGAAATACCATTAACTTTTTGTGTGCTAGCAATATCTCTACGTGTGATTCGTTAAAATAGATCTTTTTCCTATAAAATCCATTAACTATTTATATTCCTTTTCTTATTTAGTATTTGGGTTGGTAAGTTAAACTAGATAGCTATATGAGTGAAACAAAACAGCTTATAAATTTGTAGTAAAAAGAAAAAATCTCATTTCCTACGTACAAGAAAAAAGTGGAAGTAAACATAAGCAGTGTAAACTCTTTATCCCAAGGTTGATATTTTTTAATTAGTCATCATATCTTGAAGCGGCCAAGAATAAAGGATTCACGATATGGAATTCCATTACTAGAATACTCCTAGTTATTACTATAACTTAATAATCCATAAGAAGAATCCACCAAAAGTTAGTGAAGGGTTAGGAACACTAAAGTACATAAAGGATTAGTAATGGAAAATCTAAAACATTAGAGATTTTTGCCCATAAAAGGAATCATAATAAGGACTTGCAATTTGTAGAAATTATCAAGTAGTACTTTCTTCGGATTCCGATCCAGAGTATGTTCCCATTCACTTGTTAAGGAAATGGCTATCAAGAACGAATTAACCCTTTATCCATTTTTTCTTTTTAAATACCCCCTCCCTGGGGAAAGAAGAATAGTAAAAAAGATATGGAGTGCACTAGAAAAAATTTTCATTATTTCCTTCCTCTATCCATATTCATGCAGAATTGCTCATGAACTAATACCCAACTCTTTCCATTTATTAATTGAATTCCTATAACAAGTAACAAGTGTTTTATTCCAAGATTAAGTTATTACTGAACAAAGAAAAATTTTCATTATATTATAAAGGATGAGATCAATTCGGAAGCGCTTTTTCTTATTCTAGCAGACGGAATTCCTTTGGTCTAATTTAGGACTTTCAAATCTATTTTATTTTATCTAATTCTATCTACGCCCCCGGGGCTAGGAACAAAACAGTCCTTTCCTTTTTCTGATCATAGAGAAGCCGTATGAAGCTAAGGTTTCATGTACGGTTTTGAAATAGCGGTGGGAACTGTGATGTTATCACCGACTATGATTATCTAACAGTTCAAGTACAGTTGATATAGTTGAAGCACAGTCAAAATACGGTTTTTTTGGATGGAATATTTGGCGTCAGCCTATAGGTTTTCTGGTTTTTTTAATTTCTTCTTTGGCAGAATGTGAAAGATTACCCTTTGATTTACCAGAAGCGGAGGAAGAATTAGTAGCAGGTTACCAAACTGAATATTCCGGTATCAAATATGGTTTATTTTATCTTGTTTCTTACCTAAATTTATTAGTTTCTTCTTTATTTGTAACAGTTCTCTACTTGGGCGGGTGGAATTTATCTATTCCCTATATATCCTTTTTTGATTTTTTCCAAATGAATAAAGCAGTTGGAATTTTGGAAATGACAATGGGTATATTTATTACATTAACTAAAGCTTATTTATTTCTCTTCATTTCTATCACAATAAGATGGACTTTACCGAGGATGAGAATGGATCAGTTATTAAATCTTGGATGGAAATTTCTTTTACCTATTTCCCTGGGCAATCTCTTATTAACAACCTCTTCTCAACTTGTTTCACTATAAATAAGATAATACAATAATAGTAAGAATATTTTCAACACAAAAGCTCTCTCAAACAAGAGAAAGAAACATATCTTTTTCATAGATATTTAGAATGAATATGTTCCCTATGGTAACTGGGTTCATGAGTTATGGTCAACAAACAATACGTGCTACAAGGTACATAGGTCAAAGTTTCATAACTACCTTATCCCACACAAATCGTTTACCTATAACGATTCACTACCCTTATGAAAAATCAATTACACCAGAGCGTTTCCGAGGGCGAATCCACTTTGAATTTGATAAATGTATTGCTTGTGAAGTATGTGTTCGCGTATGTCCGATAGATTTACCCGTTGTGGATTGGAGATTTGAAAAGGATATTAAAAGAAAACAATTGCTTAATTATAGTATTGATTTCGGAGTTTGTATATTTTGTGGCAATTGTGTTGAGTACTGTCCAACAAGCTGTTTATCAATGACTGAAGAATATGAACTTTCTACCTATGATCGTCATGAATTGAATTACAATCAAATTGCTTTAAGTCGGTTACCAATCTCCATAATGGGAGATTACACAATTCAAACAATTAGGAATTCGTCTGAAAGTAAAATAAACAAAGAAAAATCTTCGAATTCAAGAACGATTACTGATTACTAAACTTTGATTTTGTCTTTCTGTTATAAAAATCTAATAATTCTTTATTAAACTTTAAAATTAAACTATAAAGAAAAACGAAAAACTACTGCTTATTGGAAATTATTTCTTATTTTAAATCAGACTAGATTTTCGTGATATAATATAATTTATAACTATAAGTTTATACACAAAAAAATACCCTAATCCTTTTTTCCTTCCTTGAATCCTTTAGTTTTAGTCAGTTCATGAAAAATTTTATACTATTAATTTCTTTTTATCCATAATGGATTTACCTGGACCAATACATGAGATTCTTATGCTATTTGGGGGATTTGTTCTTCTACTAGGGGGTCTAGGAGTAGTATTACTTACCAACCCCATTTATTCTGCCTTTTCGCTGGGATTAGTTCTTGTTTGTATATCCTTATTCTATTTTTTATTAAATTCCTACTTTGTAGCTGTCGCACAACTTCTTATTTATGTGGGAGCCATAAATGTCTTGATCATATTCGCTGTAATGTTCGTAAATGGCTCAGAATGGTCTAAAGATAAGAATTATTGGACTATTGGAGATGGGTTCACTTCACTCGTTTGTATAACTATTGTTTTTTCACTAATGACTACTATCCCAGATACGTCGTGGTATGGAATTCTTTGGACTACAAGATCAAACCAAATAGTAGAACAGGGTCTCATAAATAATGTTCAACAAATTGGAATTCATTTAGCAACCGATTTTTATCTTCCGTTTGAACTCATTTCCATAATTCTTCTAGTTTCTTTAATAGGTGCAATTACTATGGCTCGGCAATAAGAAAACTTAGAAAAAGTACAAATTATAAGAATTGCAAATCTAAAATAAATAACTAAAGAATCACAATTTTGATTTAGTAAAATCCATCTACTGCCAACAAATACCTCCTTTTTTTTTTTTTTTTTTTTCTTTTGTTGTGTAATTGTTCTATTGTAATTAATTGAATCGGTTCAATTCTTGCCCTCATATTGAAATGAATCGAGATTGATAAGGAGTTAGTTAATGATGTTTGAGCATGTACTTTTTTTGAGTGTCTATTTATTTTCGATTGGTATCTATGGATTGATCACAAGCCGAAACATGGTTAGAGCTCTAATATGTCTTGAACTTATACTGAATTCAATTAATCTAAATCTCGTAACATTTTCTGATCTATTTGATAGTCGCCAATTAAAAGGAGATATTTTCGCAATTTTTGTTATAGCCCTTGCAGCTGCTGAAGCCGCTATTGGACTATCCATTCTTTCTTCCATCCATCGTAATAGGAAATCCACTCGTATCAATCAATCTAATTTATTGAATAATTAGACTTTTGAATAATTAGACATAGAATCCTCTAAACAAAGGCGCACATATTAAAATAAATAGAAATCAATACTATTTTCTTAGTATTATTTGAGAATATCCATTTTTTTTAGTAGATTATTGCATAGTATTCTTTTTCACTTAAATGAATTTTTGTATTTGTAATTCATTGATATTGCAATTTGAATATTGCAATAATTTATATTGAAAAGACGATAGCCAATTTATTGGCTAATTCGAATTCGTCTGTACAATTCGTAAAATTCTTTCTTATTTCTTATTTATTGTTGAAATCCAAAATTAAAGTCTCTTGGCTCTCTTCACGCTTTCTCACAAACAGATTAAAAAATAGATTTTTTTTTTTGAAGTTTGGATAAACCATTGCTTCGTCTGGTGTCTACAATACATATGACTCATTATAGTACTAATTTCATTTTTACCAGATCGAAAAATTTTATGTTGAAAAGAAAAATTTATAGATCCAATGTCACATTCCGTAAAAATTTACGATACATGTATAGGATGCACTCAATGTGTACGAGCTTGTCCAACAGATGTATTAGAAATGATACCCTGGGATGGATGTAAAGCCAAGCAAATTGCTTCCGCGCCGAGAACCGAAGATTGTGTGGGTTGTAAGAGATGTGAATCTGCCTGCCCGACAGATTTTTTAAGTGTCCGCGTTTATTTAGGGCCTGAAACAACACGTAGCATGGCTCTATCTTATTGATACGTTACAAAAAACTTCACTCGAATCGTCTGATTCCTCTTTACCGAAGAAGCCTGTGCTCGAAATAATCGAGCACGGGCTTTTCTGGTCAAAACGTATCTTGTCTTTATCACTTTATCATGAGTTATTTTCCTTGGTTAACAATACTTGTTGTTTTGCCGATATTTGCAGGTTCATTAATTTTCTTTTTACCTCATAAGGGAAACAAAGTCGTTAGGTGGTATACTATATCTATTTGTTTATTAGAATTCCTTCTAATGACTTATGCGTTCTGTTATCATTTCCAACTGGAGGATCCCTTAATCCAATTAAAGGAGGATTATAAATGGATAGATGTCTTCGATTTCCACTGGAGATTGGGAATCGATGGACTTTCATTAGGATCTATTTTATTGACAGGATTTATCACTACTTTAGCTACTTTAGCAGCTTGGCCAATTACACGGAATTCGCGATTATTCTATTTCCTGATGCTCGCAATGTATAGTGGTCAAATAGGATTATTTTCTTCGCGAGACCTTTTACTTTTTTTTATCATGTGGGAGTTAGAATTAATTCCTGTTTACTTACTTTTATCCATGTGGGGGGGGAAGAGGCGTCTATATTCAGCTACAAAGTTTATTTTGTATACTGCAGGCGGGTTCCATTTTTTTCTTAATCGGAGTTCTGGGTATGGGCTTATATGGTTCCAACGAACCAGGATTAGATTTGGAAAGATTAATTAATCAATCATACCCTGCAACCTTGGAAATACTTTTATATTTTGGCTTCCTTATTGCTTATGCTGTCAAATTGCCGATTATACCCCTACATACGTGGTTACCAGATACCCATGGGGAAGCACATTATAGTACATGTATGCTTTTAGCGGGAATATTATTAAAGATGGGAGCATATGGATTGATTCGGATCAACATGGAATTGTTACCTCATGCTCATTATCTATTTTCGCCCTGGTTAGTAATAATAGGAGCGATCCAAATAATCTATGCAGCTTCAACTTCTCTTGGTCAACGAAATTTCAAAAAAAGAATAGCTTATTCCTCTGTATCTCACATGGGTTTCATAATTATAGGAATTGGTTCCATAACCAACATTGGACTCAATGGAGCTATTTTACAAATATTATCCCATGGATTTATTGGTGCTACACTTTTTTTCTTGGCAGGAACCGCTTCTGATAGAATGCGTCTTGTTTATCTCGAAGAACTGGGGGGAATATCTATCCCAATGCCTAAAATTTTTACCATGTTTAGTAGCTTTTCAATGGCTTCTCTTGCCTTACCAGGAATGAGTGGTTTTGTCGCAGAATTAGTAGTATTTTTTGGACTAATTACTAGTCCAAAATTTCTGTTAATGCCAAAAACACTAATTACTTTTGTAATGGCAATTGGAATGATATTAACTCCTATTTATTTATTATCTATGTTACGCCAGATGTTCTATGGATACAAGCTATTTAATGTTCCAAACGCAAATTTTGTGGATTCTGGACCACGAGAACTCTTTATTTTAATCTGTATCTTTTTACCAGTAATAGGAATTGGTATTTATCCAGATTTTGTTCTCTCCCTATCCGTTGACAGGGTAGAGGCTCTCTTATCCAATTATTATCCTAAATAGGTTTGCTTTTTTTTTACTCGTCTGCTCTATTAATGCAGAAATAAGTAAAAAAGTATATAATGCAGAAATAAGTAAAAAAGTATAATTAGATCTATCTCGAATTTTTGAGAACCCTTTGATAAGGCGTTCAAGGGGTTCTCAAATAAAACATAAAAGTAAAAACCTTCATTTCATGAAGGTTTTATTTTATGTAATCATTTAGGTGTTAATGTAAACGAACCATAACTATGTAAGCCTATTCCTAATAGATTTATACCAAAATAACAAATCCAAATTATAAGAAATCCTATCAAAGCTATAAGTGCAGAATTCGTACCCTTCCAATTTGGATTTGTTCTACTATGTAAATAAATTGCGAATATGGTCCAAGTAATAAATGCCCAAGTTTCCTTAGGATCCCAATTCCAATAGGATCCCCAGGCCTCATTAGCCCATACTGCTCCACAAAGAATACCTACGGTTAAAAGGGTAAATCCTAGGCTAATGACACGATAACTCCAAGAATCCAAACGCTCCGTTAATTGATATTTGTAATAATTTGGAAATGAAGGGACAGAGGTTCTTTTTAAAGCACTTCTTTTTGCATAAAAATATTTAATATCACTAAAGAAAAATGTTTTATTTAAAACATTTTTTTTCTTTTTAGAAAAGAAATGGAAATTATTTCGAAATCTAATGATTAGAATAGCGGCAGATAATAAGGATCCGCACAAAAGAGTTGCATAGCTTAATAACATCATACTGACATGCATCATTAACCACTGAGATTGTAGAGCAGGTACTAGTATCGTGGATTGATGCATTTCAGTTAAAAGACCCGATGTGGCAAAGCCTTGCGTTAAAATAGTACTTGGCGTAGTTATTGTGCTTAAATCATTTTTAGAGTTCTGTATTTTAGGAATGGTATGAAGAATATACAGGGCCCATGAAAGGAAGATCAATGACTCATATAAATTACTTAATGGAAAATGTCCCGAGGAAGCCCAACGAGAAACTAAGAATCCTGTTATAGAGAAAAAAGTAACTATCATTCCTTTTTCTGACGAATCGCGTAATCCTCCAAGTTCACGAACTAATAAGGTTATAAAATGAATCGTAATCACAATTGAAATCGTTGAGAAAGAGATATGAGTTAGTATATGTTCTAAAGTTGCAAATAGCATAAGGGGAAGGTCCCATTACAAAATTGTAAATTTCGAATTGATTTCTAATCTATTGTATTCTTTTTCAAGAATGCCGCCACTCGGATTCGAACCGAGATGCTTGAGCACTGCTTCCTAAGAGCAGCGTGTCTACCAATTTCACCATGGCGGCTAACTTCAAATAATAGGTAACTTAAAAGAATAATAGCTATTATCTTGGGAATCGTCGATATTGGGAAAGTCCATAAAATTTAGGAACATTAGAGTTTTCATTAAAATAGACTTCGTTTGGTAGTATCGTTTCCATTTTTTTTTTTTACAATAAACTCTTGCTTTGCCCAATAGAAACACAAACACTGCTTGAAAGAGTTGGAACTTCTTTTTTCTAACTTGCAATTATAGAACTAATTTTTTCTAATTAATTTCCCCTTTACATTTTGAAAATTCTTTCAATACAATGAAAAAATCCAAAAGGGTTTCTATTTAATGATGAAATTAAAATAAAATGGATAAATAGAAAAGGCTTTTTGGATTTTTTAAAAATTTCTAGAATGAAAGTCTTTATGCTCTTATTAATAAGATTTACTAACCTTATGATTTTGGAGAAGATAGGTGGAAGTTGTAAGTCCTATTGTAAGAATACTCCACTTTTCATAATTTTCCTAATAGAATATGAGGATTCTATTAGGAAAATTATGAAAAGTTCATTGATAGGAAAAGAATACTTAGCACACAGTATACCAAACAAAACTTTTTTTTTCTTGTATATATAAGATAAGAGGGGTTTTTTGTTCTAAGAATATTGTACCGAGTAATTCGACACATAAAAGTACATTCAAAGAAGAATCCAAATTATTAAATAATTGGAATTCTTTTTTGATAAGTCAATTCATATTATTCCAAAATCTTATTATTTGTTTGTTGCCCAGAAAAACCCTTTGGTTTTGGATGCTCATTACCGCTCGAAAATGATCTTGATTTTACTAAAGAATAAGATTGTACTATGGAAAAATAAGTCTTTTTCTTCCAAATATTTTTACGAATACGCTTTTTTGACATTGAAGTACGTTTTTTTGGAACTGCCATTCAAAAAGGAAATTACTTTTTTCTAGTTGTATGTGAAAGACATCTATTGCTGCAAATCAATCCTTCTTTCTTCTTTTTATTAGTATTTATACTTAGATACTGAAAGATACTTAAATTTTGAATTATTTTTTACTTCATTTTGTCTAATGCGGATAAGACAACAAGAATTTTTTAACATTTTTTCTTTATATATTTTATACTTTTTTTTTAATAATATAGAATATATAGAAGGGTTTCTCATTTAAATCTATTTATATCTATTTATATATCAAGTATACTCCATATATAGATATATGGTATGGAAGCCTATCCCCCATATAAGATAAGACGGGGGGATAAAAAGAAGGGAAAATGAAAATAGTTAATTAAGTTCAGAATGGTATTCCATAAAGGAAAGGAATTCCAATCAAAACAAAAAATACTGAGTCTCTTAAACAAGACATTCTAAAACTTAGGTAATTTATAGTCATTAGAATTTTAGTTCTATATGAAGTAAGGACTATTCGATAATTTCTTATAAACATAGGTTTTCATTGGAATTCACTCAATCAGTTAATTATGGAACAAGAGAGCTGTTTCATCTTTGTTTTAAAGAAATATAAAAATGAATTATGAATAGAAAGTAAAATGATTCCACTTTTTTTTTTTTATTTTTATAAATATCTTTATTTAGTTAATAAAATAACTTCGTTACCTAGTTATTTTATTAACTTTTTTAATTTAACCAACTAAACCCATTCTTAATTTTTAATTATTTCAATGAGATAAATTTTGGAAAAATTAAGAATTTCAGTATTTTTTCTTATTCTTTTTATTTATTCTTTCAGAAAGAGATAAGAATTGGTTTGGTGAATCGGAAACAATTTTATAGAAAAATTGAAGTAAAAATTGAAGTAAAAATTGCAATTTCTTTTCTTATGGAACATACATATCAATATGCATGGGTAATCCCTCTTCTCCCACTTCCAGTTATTATGTCAATGGGATTTGGCCTTATTCTTATTCCGACAGCAACAAAAAATCTTCGTCGCATATGGGCTTTTCCTAGTGTTTTACTCTTAAGTATAGCTATGGTATTCTCAGTTCAACTGTCTATTCAACAAATAAATGGAAGTTCGATCTATCAATATCTATGGTCTTGGACCGTCAATAATGATTTTTCTTTAGAATTTGGATACTTGATTGACCCCACTTACTTCTATTATGTTAATACTAATTACTACTGTAGGAATCCTGGTTCTTATTTATAGTGATGGTTATATGTCTCACGATGAAGGATATTTGAGATTTTTTGTTTATATAAGTTTTTTCAATACTTCCATGTTGGGATTGGTTACTAGCTCCAATTTGATACAAATTTATTTTTTTTGGGAACTCGTGGGAATGTGTTCTTATTTATTGATAGGCTTTTGGTTTACACGACCAATCGCAGCGAGTGCTTGTCAAAAAGCTTTTGTAACTAATCGTGTAGGGGATTTTGGTCTATTATTAGGAATTTTAGGTTTTTTTTGGATAACAGGTAGTTTAGAGTTTAGGGATTTGTTCAAAATAGCTAATAACTGGATTCCTAATAATGGAATTAACTCTTTACTTACTACTTTGTGTGCTTTTTTATTATTCCTTGGTGCAGTTGCGAAATCCGCACAATTCCCTCTTCACGTATGGTTACCCGATGCTATGGAAGGGCCCACTCCTATTTCGGCTCTTATACACGCAGCAACTATGGTTGCTGCGGGAATTTTTCTTCTAGCTCGACTTCTTCCTCTTTTCATATCTTTACCTTTGATAATGAGTTTTATTTCTTTAGTAGGTACAATAACACTATTCTTAGGAGCTACTTTAGCTCTTGCTCAGAGAGATATTAAAAGAAGCTTAGCCTATTCTACAATGTCTCAATTGGGTTATATGATGTTAGCTCTAGGTATAGGTTCTTATCAAGCTGCTTTATTCCATTTGATCACTCATGCTTATTCAAAAGCTTTATTGTTCTTGGGATCCGGATCCGTTATTCATTCAATGGAACCTCTTGTTGGATATTCACCAGATAAAAGTCAAAATATGGTTCTTATGGGCGGTTTAAGAAAATACATTCCAATCACAAGAACTACTTTTTTATGGGGTACACTTTCTCTTTGTGGTATTCCACCTCTTGCTTGCTTCTGGTCCAAAGATGAAATCCTTAGTAATAGTTGGTTGTATTCGCCCTTTTTTGGAATAATAGCCTCCTTTACTGCAGGATTAACTGCCTTTTATATGTTTCGGATATATTTACTTACATTTGATGGGTATTTGCGTGTTCATTTTCAAAATTACAGTAGCACTAAAGAGAGTTCCTTGTATTCAATATCCTTATGGGGAAAAAGGATACCCAAAGGAGTGAATAGGGATTTCGTTTTATCAACAACGAAGAGTGGAGTTTCTTTTTTTTCACAAAATATACCAAAAATTCAAGGTAATACAAGAAATAGGATAGGATCCTTTACTACGTCTTTTGGGGCTAAAAAAACTTTTGCCTATCCGCATGAAACGGGAAATACTATGTTATTTCCTCTTCTTATATTACTACTTTTCACTTTGTTCATTGGATTCATAGGAATCTCTTTTGATAATGGAGGAATTGGTAATGGAATAGCAGAGTTAACCATATTATCAAAGTGGTTAACTCCCTCAATAAACTTTACCCAGGAAAGTTCTAATTCTTTTGTAAATTCATATGAATTTATTACTAATGCAATTTCTTCTGTAAGTCTAGCTATCTTTGGTTTATTCATAGCATATATCTTCTATGGATCCGCTTATTCTTTTTTTCAGAATTTGGATTTAATAAACTCTTTTTACAAAGGAAATCCTAAAAAAGAATTTTTAGATCAAGTAAAAAAAAATATATACAGTTGGTCATATAATCGTGGTTATATAGATATTTTCTATACTAGGGTCTTTACCCTCGGTATAAGAGGGTTAACCGAACTCACGGAGTTTTTTGATAAGGGTGTTATTGATGGAATTACCAATGGAGTGGGTCTTGCTAGTTTTTGTATAGGAGAGGAAATTAAATATGTAGGGGGAGGTCGAATCTCGTCTTATTTATTCTTTTTTTTATGTTATGTATCTGTGTTTTTATTCTTTTTTCTTTCTTAAGTTAAGGAATTTACAACAAGTCTCTTGCAAAAATAACTATCCTATCCCCTTTCTACAATCTCTCTATATCCTTGTTACATAAGGTAAGTATTGTATAATAGTTCGGTTTTCCGCGATTTTTTTCCATTCCTCTGTGTAAATACCCTAATATGGGTTCACAATCAATAACATCCTCACCATCGAGAGTAACGATCAGTCGAAGAACACCATGCATTGATGGGTGTTGAGGGCCCATATTGACTATCATGAGATCTTTTCTTGTAAGCGGTAGACTCATATCCTTTCTTCCTTAATTCATTATTCCATGAAAATGGATTATTCCATGAATTCCTCAAAGCGAGGCTCATCAAATGAAAAATCTAAGACTACTATAAGACTACTAAAAAAATAATAAAACAAGAAAAAAATTTGAACGATTAAATTACTGCTCCCGAATATTCAACTGACCGATTAATTTCTTATAACGTACTCTATTTTTCTTTGCCAAATAAGCCAGCAAACGTCGACGTTTTCCCAAAAGTCTTCGTAGACCTCTTTCCGATGAAAAATCTTTTTTGTGTAATTCCAAATGTGAAGCAAGTCTCCGTATCTTATTGGTGAAACTGAATACTTGAAATTCAACAGAACCCCTGTTTTCTTCTTTTTCTTCTTTAACCATAAATCCAAAAATTTTTCTACCTCCTTTCTTTTTCATGTATTTTTCTGATCAGGAAAAATACAAAATTATGTCAGTTATTTTGAAGTTATTCTAATCTCGTACACACACAAATTTGCAATTATTCATCTACTACTGGAATTTGGATTTATTTTATCGATGCAAATTGGATTTGGATAGAAGGGTACATTCTTTCTAATATTTTAGATAGAAGAAATGTTTCTTCTATCTAAAATATTAGAAAGAATTTTGCTGATTTATTTATTGCTATATGCAATTTATGGAATTGATACACCATTTAATTGATATCATTTAGCAAAATGAAACACAGCATATGCATCCATCTTTTGGCTCGAGAATTTCACGGGATAGAGATATGGTATAAGAAATAGACTATTAAGTAACTCTAAATGAATTGTGGATACATCTGTATCCTTAACATACTGAAACGATTGTCATTATTCGTATCAAACCAATAGCGATTCATACAAGCTAAATCTTCTAATCAATGGTGGGCCAATAATGAATTTTTTTGCATATGTATTAAGACGCTTGGCCTGATTTCGAAATTGTCCAGAGTTTTATATGTTGTTTTCATTGCAAAATGATGGGTCTCCTTCCATAACTTTCCAATTACGAGTACGAGAATTGAAAGACATGAAAATTCTCAATTCTCTACGGCGTCTAGTAGATAGAAACAAGAAAATCAGAAGAATCTTTCTCTCTATTCACTATCATTCCGCGTCTTCGACTTCTATTAGTTTCTTTTCTTCTTTAATGCAATAGCTATAGTTTGATATAAGAATCCATTTCTCAAAGTAATGGAAACCATTCTCTTATAGGAAATGGTTCGAAAATCGCTATTCCACCTTTTAGGTATCGTGAAAAGTGATACCTGTGAAGATCGTGCATTTCAGTCAAATTCAGATCCGTTTTTCGAGTCCATGATATAATATAACCAAAATTGGATAGATCTTCCACCTGTTTAGCTAAGAAAGAATAGATACAGAGGTGGATAATAGATCGATATGAAGATCATGAGCTGCCCCATAATGAAATCGCCAGTAGTCGCGAATATCTCCTTCTTCCCTAATCCAAGATTGGAGAAAGAAGATCTAAGAGGGACCTATGGAGAATGTAGTCAGAAATCCATAATAGAGTCCGACCACAACGACCGAATTAATTATCCTCATCGAGAAACTTAGACTACTAAATAGAAAAGATTTGAAAATCATGGCATGGGTCTCCTTTTTTTCTTTCTTTAGAGTTTTCTATATGCACAATTTCTCGATGTTTCGATGAGAATTTCTTGACTTTCCATATATAGAAAGAGATAGACTATAAATGACATCTCTTATGTCAATAAGACCAAAGGGATGGATATTAAATGATAGGAAGTGCTAGGAAGTGAAATAGAATGAAATAGAGCCACTTTGGGCTTCCCTATGAAATGAGGCATGGAACGGAGCCACTACGAAGAAATTATGG